>NC_089839.1:291471122-291771122 GCF_035609145.1 Eleutherodactylus coqui
GAGAGGCAGCTGGAGTATTTTAGTGCAGACCCCCAACTCACCACATGTTCCATTGCAAAGTTCTTATCTGCCTCTGTAGTAGGTAAGCTATTGAATAAGAGGTATGGTGCCAACTTAAAGGGGTTTTCTGGAAATAAAATATTGATGACCTATCCTCAGGATAGGTCACCAATATCAGATTGGTTGTGTTCCGCTGATTGGGAACCTCGCTGATCAGCTATCTGAATTGGCCACGGTGCTCGAGTGAGCGTCGCTGTTATTTTAGTACATACCAGGCACAACACCTTACATTGTATAATGGCTGTGCCTGGTACAACAACTTAATTGCATTCACTTAAATGGAACGGAGGAGCTCTCAGGCCATGCCACCGATGAATGTGACGTCACATTTCTGAGAGGAGGCCAGGGCCCTCACCTGATCTTTGCTACCTCTTTAATCAGCTGATCAGCAGGGGTCCCGAGCTGCGACCTCCAGTGATCAGATGTTGATCACCTATCCTCAGGATAGGTCATCATTACTTTAATCTTGGAAACCCCCTTTAAGCTGGAACATCCCCAATGGCAGGTTATAACAACAGATGTACTTGTTCAAATTCAACACCGAGGCAAATAGGAGTTTATAATAGTTTCACTGAGACAAGCGAAAGGTCATTGGAGCAATCTATGAGCTGCCATAGTGGTGACACCACTGGGAATGGTATTTAATCCGGGCACAGTCATTCATTTTAATAAGGGAAATGACTATAGAGCTTATTAAGTAGCATTTCATTCTGATGCAAACTGTGCCTTAAGCCCTAGCAAGCAAAGAGACGACTGCTGTGATCACCGCATGCTGTGCACATAAGTGCATTATATGTATCTGAGTATACAACAATTACAATAATATCAATAATTCAGGTTGGGGGTCAGACTTTTTTTCTTTGAAGAAGGCTGGCTTACTGTAGTCGTGTCAAAGAAATGACAGGCTATAGACAACAGAACATGGACACCATGTAGCTTAAAGGATATTTCCTCATTGCAACCAATTTTTATAGTTAGAATGCATTCAAAATTTAAAAAAATTAGCAACTTTACAAGTGGTCTTGATTAAGTATTGCCTATCGTTTTGTATATACAGCTCCTATGCAAAGCTCTGTGTCTCCATGGTTACAGTCTTTAAACAACCGCTGTGTAGTCTAATCTTGCAATTTTATTCTGTCTGCCCTTATATCTTTATAACAAAATTAGCAAAATGTGGGGACAGATGGAAGGGAATTTGACTACAGGATCAGACTACACAGGGTTTGTCTGTAGTCTGTAACCATGGAGACGCATAGCTCTGCCTAAGGGCTGCATAAGCAAAATGGTTAGAGATTTTGCATCAAGAGTGTTTGCAAAGTCGCTTTATGTTTTATTTTAAAGTTGTCTGGAATATGATATAGTACAGTGTCAGATTGGGGTACCTAGGGCCCACCAGTAAAGTTCAATCTGGGGGCCAATATTACCTGTGTGAGCTGTACTTGCCAATATTACTTGCCTAAGCTGCTTATGTGTATGTATTGCAGTGGGCGCACTATTGTGGTGAGTGAGAGTTTTGGGGCAACTTCTGGCTTAGAGCCCCTCAGAGGATTCACTTTATCCCCTGTGGGTCAGTCTGAGCCTGGCTTTACATACGCTAAACAGACATATTTAACTATTGGTACTAGGGACTTGGGATTTTTTCAACATTGTAGGATGTTCCGGGGCCACCTTCACTTCGCTGTTCCTTCACTTCCTGCTTCTCTCCTGGTCAGAACATCAAATCCAGTTCTGACCAGAAGAGGAGCAAGAAGTGGAGGAACTCTTCATTGATTTCAATTGGAGTGAAGCCAGTGCCCGCATTTCCTCCCCTGCCCGCAGATGACAACATCCGACCTGTTGCACTGAATAGTGGGCTGGATGATCAGCAAATGGACAGGGGTCTCATGTAGTAAGAGTGACTTCATATATTGGTGGCTCCAGCAGTAGTAGCATCTTATATATTGGCCCCAGTAGTAATAGTGTCCCCTTTATTGGCACCAGTAGTAATAGCGACTCCTATATTGGCCCCAGTGGTAATAGTGTCCCCTATATTGACCCCAGTAGTAATAGCGTCCCCTATTGCGGCCCCAGTAGTGATAGTGTCCCCAGAAGTAATAGTGCCCCCATATTGGCCCCAGAAGTAATAGTGCCCCCATATTGGCCCCAGAAGTAATGGTATCCCCTATATTGGCCCCAGTAGTAATAGCATCCCCTATATTGGCCCCAGTAGTAATAGTGGCCGCTATATTGGCCCTAGTAGTAATAGCGTCCCCTATATTGGCCCAAGTAGTAATAGTGAGCCATATATTGGCCCCAGTAATAATAGTGTCCCCTAAATTGTTCCCAGTAGTAATAATGTCCACTATATTAGTCCCAGTAGTAATAGCGCCCCTTATATTGGCAACAGTAGTAATAGCGTCCCCTACTGTGGCCCCAGTAGTAATAGGATCCCCCATTGCCGCCCCAGTAGTAATAGTGTCCCCCATTGCCACCCCAGTAATAAGGGTCCCCGATTGCCGCCCCAGTAGTAATAAGCGTCCCCATTGCCACTATGCTCTTCAGATCCAGGGAGAGGAAGAGGTTAAATTACTTACTTCACACAGCCTTCCCTGTCTCTGCTGAAGCGGAGAGAGACCTCAGGCAGCATAGATGGAAGGCTGTGAGAATAGGAAGTTGCTTAACCCCTTCCTCTCCATGAAGCTGGAGGTTTAGCAGTGCGGATCACAATAGGGGCGATTTTGACGACCATGGGCCCCCTTGGAGTCTTGGGCCCAGGGCAGTCGCCCTAATCACCACTCTAAAGCTAGTTTACTCCGCGATTCCCTGCCGTGCATGTGACAAACGCGTCGGGGAAATCCTTCAGCCCCGCAGTGATGCGACACTGTTTCCACATGGAAAGGCTTCGTATCCAGAGGTTTCAGATGGATGGTGAGGGCGATATTGGGTTGTGAAACACGACCTGATATTGCCTACACCAGTGTGAAGGAGCCAGTGGTCCTCGCTCTACTCACCGCTGAACGTCCAGGACCTGCGGTTGGCACAGCAACACGGTGGCAGCTCATGTGATCCGCGGTACTATGCTGACCCCACGTCCTGGGCGTTCATTTACTCAGTACAGCCTGACCGGAGTAGAGCAAGTCACATTTCTAGGGGTTGTCTATAGCAGGGTCCGCGGAGCACACTTTGGGAAACTCTGAATTAGACTATTTATTTCCATTCTATCGGGATTTCTCCTTGGGAATAATCTGGAAGTATCCCAGTGTATGGCGGATTGATGAATTATATATAGTATAATATGTTATAGCTTAAAGGGCTTGTCCATTTGCTGGATGATTTTTTAGGTACAGTGGTAAATGTGTTAAAATAACAAAATCAGCAGAATTTTCATCCTCTACCCTAGCAGTCCAGCACTGCAGCTCTGCGGTCCTCCGCGATGTTTGTTTAGGAACGGTAGCCACCTGACCACTGCAGCCAATCAGAGGCCGCAGCAGTCAAGTGCAGTTCTCCTGGCATCGTGGCTCCCAGCATCTGAGTAGTGAGGCCTGGAGACTGGCACCTGACTACTGCAGCCTCTGATTGGCTAGAGAAGTCAGATGGTAGCCGTTCCTAAACAGATACCCAGCGGACTACAGGGCTACAATGCTGGAACGCTGGGGTAGAGAATAGGTAAGCCACGCTGCTTTTGTCATTTTAATACCTTTACTGATATACTCTAAAAAAAAAAAATCATTTGGCAACCCGACAACCCCTTTAGGTCGACTTCACACGGATGTGTTTGCATGCGCAAAACTTTTGCGTGCAATATGCAGAGAATTGAGCCCATTGATGTCAGCGGGTTCATTCACAGTTCCGTATTTTGGCATGCACATTTCAGTTGTGCAAAAAAAGATAGAAAATGTTCTATCTTTCTGTATATTTGTGCACCAAACGCCCCCATAAAAGTCAATGGGGACGCGCAATATGCAAGAACATGCGTAAAAAAACTGCGTAATTCTTCTGGAAAAAGAACACATTTGAAACTTATCAGACAAATTAGCTATTATCAATTGGTGTGTGTTTGTGTCCTGCGTGCCAGAAAAATATGCTCTGCGGACAGAAAAAGTGTAGTAAAATGCGTCAATGCGCGCAAAAGAGCCTCATTCATTGCGCAAAAAAGTTGCGCTAAGGTGTGTGAAACTGTACATACATTCCTGTGAAGCCAGCCTTAAAGAAACAACCATTGGAATCCTGAACCTTTATGTAGAATTCCATTGTGTACCGTTACATCTCTCAGAGCGCCTACCCACTAGCAATATTTTTTATAGCGATGTGAGAGCGATGATTATGAATCAATGACTTTCAATGGTTTCGTACTCATTTGCGTTTAGTTTTTTTTTTGAGTCTCGCAGCACACAGAAAAAAAATCTGCAATATCCCTCAGTGTCTTTAATGGGGCAGGCTGCAGCAGCGTCGGCTCCATTGAAAACATAGGGAATACATCGCAGACTTCTGCCACAGCTGTGACAGCTATGGCAGAACTCTGTGATGCCATCCCACTTCTTTTAATGGGGCCGGCACTGTTGCGTCCCCATTTTCTCTCAATATAAGCCCTTCCCTGAAAATCATGGCTAGCTGTAAAAAAAAGTAAAAAACAAATCTACTCACCATCCGGCTCTTCTCTCCTGCCCCGGCAGTTGTCCTCTGTGTTCCGGAGGCCGGGGATTGAAAAATCCCCGCCTCCAGAAAGTGCTGGTGTCATTGGCTGAGTGCTCAGCCAATCACAGGCAGCCCTCAGCCATTGAATGACTGCTCAGGGCTGCCTGTGATTGGTCACAGCGCTCAGCCAATCACAGGCAGTCCTCAGCCATTCATCAATGACACCAGCGCTTTCTGGGGGAGGGATTTTTCAATCCCTGGCCTCCATAACACAGAAGACAACTGCCGGGGCCGGAGAGAAAAGCCGGACGCCTCTTCTAGGTGAGTATATATATATATATATATATTATTTTTTTATTTTTTTTTTACAGCTAGGGATGATTTTCAGGGAAGCGCTTATATTTCAAGCCCTTCCCCAAAAATCATCGCTGCGGAGGTTACCTGCAAATCCTCCATTTTCAATGGGGCTGCAGCAGTGCCGGCCCCAATGAAAGAAATGGGATAGCATCACGGACTTCTGCCACAGTTGTGACAGCTGTAGCCAAGGATTCCTTCATCCCCGCTGGCCCCCTTGAAAACAATGAGCAATATTGCTGCAATCTCGCATCGCTAGAGAAACAAAACGCTAGTAGGTAGGCACCCTCAGTCTGGTAGATACAGGATTAGCTTACATTGTAGGAATAAACCAAAATGCCGAAATAAAAGTGCTCCGAACTATTAAATGCCGTACAGTTGGAATCCTATAGCATCTGGCACCCGAAGCATAAGCCTCAGATTTTTGGACCAGTTCCTCAGATCCCCACTGTTAACTATATCAAGGCCCCTGCAAAGTACTCCCAATAGTCCAAAAAATCTGATAGTCTAAAATGGCATTTTGCTTTCTGTTAATGGCTATCTCACATATAGTCACCCTCCATCACCTTCGGATTCTTTACAGTGACATTGAAGTAAATAGCTCACACCGCACTCTATAAATACAACGTCATTGATTGCTTTCTATTTTGCCTCGCTGAGTCCTCACCGCAACGTATAGCGGAGCCGCGACCAATCAGACGCCAACATTGTGCAATCACTGCTAGCATTGCAGCCTAACATGTCAGCAGCCAAGGGGCCCCTCTATACAACGAACCCAACAGCTCAAGGGCGATGTGCAACCTCTACAGGATGCAGAACCAGCCTCTATGGTTAGAGCTCATCCATGTTTTCAGCAAAGGCATCAGGAAACATGGAATCCGTGTTACGGATCCAGGCAACAATCAATATGCATTAACCCCTCCACTGCTGGAAAAACTCTACAAGCCGGAAACATTGTGATCGTGCTACACGTGTAGAGATGATTCCCCTTCTAAAATTACCATATTCCTATTTTTTCTCTAGGTCCTCCATTTTTCTCACCCTCCCCTTTTTTCTCATCCCTCCATGTTTATAGCCAACACTGTATCCAGAAGTAATCTGTGTCCGCTCGCTCGGATTGTAGGAGGATGTGAATTGCTGTGATTGAATGTAGATGATTGCAAAATGTATCATTTTATACATTGTATAATATACAGGTGGGATGGGATTCTCTCTCTCTCTATATATGCATGCACACCGGTTCTATCATTTGCACAGATCAGATCCTTCGCCCCCATCTATCTCCCTCCAGTTGGCTCTGCAGCATAGATCTGCTCCCAGGGATGATGCTCGGATGATGCACCTCGCTCTGTGCTCCCCATCATCTGTATATTAGAGCGCACTTACCTTGCTGGGCAGATTCTTTCATTTTCTACGCAGAGAATAAAAGGCTTCTGTCTCCAGCTGCTTTAGGGAATGCTGAGTTTTGATTTGTCATTCACAAGCAGTCAAAGGTCACCGGAGTCTATGTCCATGGATCTGCTGGGCTACCGATGGGGGACTATAGCAAGCAATTGCGTTTTCTGCTGTGGTTGGACTGTGTGGATTTAAGGGGAGGCTTAGCAACTTGTCAGAGAGACCCGTCGTAAAACATGGCATGGATTCATCCACGTCCCGCTCCTTCCTAGCAGATTTCTATAGATCTTCACCCAGTCAATCAGCGTTCTGCTACCAGTCAAATCCACATTGTTCCAAAAACAAAAGCCACCAACAGAATGTTGTAAAGAGGCATAAATGGACAAAAAGTGCTGGATGTGAGTAATCCCTCAGCTGTTTCCGCATGGAATGCACGTTCCCACCTAAGGCCAAGAAGGGGAGATCGGCGCAAAATACCGAAAGAAAAAGCACTGCATGCAGCACTAAAAGCCGGGCAGCTGAGCGGAACGCGAACGAACCCAATTGTAGTCAATTAGTCCGTTCGGCGCTGTTTGGTTCCGTCCTAAGATGGAGCGGTTTGGCCGCAGGGATTCCCCTTTTCTGCTTCCCAAACAGAACCCCGGCACAAGTGTGAAACCACCCTAAGGGCTCACAAAAGCGTAATTTAATAGCGTATTACACGTGCGCGATGTACGTGTGCATAATACGCGGATCAATGGAGTCCGTGAAAGTAAATCGCTTTTCATTGATCCACTTCCACCCGCATATATACATTACGTATAATACGTGCCAAAAAAGAACGCAGCGTGTTTTAATTTACCGCATAATAAGCGCTACTGTTCTCTATGCGCACGTTATAAACGATGTACATACGCCATTGCATTGAGTACATGCAGCATTTATACGCAACGTTGCTAAGTGACAGATTTTTAAAAAGTCAGACTGCGCATGACAGCGTGCGTGAGATATCACTGCCGTACGTGGCGATACACCCCATCACACAGCAGTAAAACATTTTACAACAAGACTATCAAAATATTCATCATCAAAGCGTAGGCTCATGTAAGTTACAATAATGATTAATAATTCACACCCCCCCTCCCCCCCCATTGGAAATTAGGGTTATTTGCCAAATTCACAAAGTTTCAGCTATTTGCAAACAAAACAATCAAACAAGAACAATTTAAATGGCTTAAGCCAACTAATATAACAAGTGGTTTCTCCAAATGCATCATAAAATGCCACTTTTTGTGACTTCTGCTATCTCAGAATTATTCAGCCCCTCATTACAAGCGTCTTTAGTACTTAGTAAATAAGGGAGATGGAACAATACCTCTGCAGCGCCACCTATTGGAAGGCCGCATTCCTGCAAGTCAGTGTTAGACTCTTTATACAAGCCTTGCAACAATGACTGGGAATTGAAAGCCAAGCCAGAATCCATACACAGACAGCTGTTTCGGGGGGTTTGTCCCTCATCGGTGTGCAGTAGATTTCTGGCTCGGCTACTTTTCTCCGTAGTACGTAGTAGTCCACCTCTGCTGTTATGACCTGTAGCAAGTGTGATGCATCACCAGACAGTGGATTCTGAAAGCGTTCCTGAGGAATCTTTGCCTGTTCCTCATGGACAATGGCCTCCAGTTCACTTATATTCTTGGGTTTGCGTGCTGCAACCGCCTTCTTCACATCCCACCAAAGAACTGGAGATGCATTTAGCATGTGCCTTACTGTGCTAACAGAAACCTCAGTGCCCGCTGCCACCAAATCTTGCTGCAGGTCTTTTGCAGTCACTTGAAGGTTTTTGATCATCTGCCTCCTCTGTAATCTGGTGTCAGCCAGCGATAGCTTCCTCTTTCTGTCACATCCAGGTAGTGTAGCCAGTGTTCCTCTAAAAGGGTTATACTAAGTTATAAAGTTATCTCCTATCCACAGGGGAACTTTACGATCGGTCGGGGTCCAACCAATGGAATTCCCATTGATTCCAAAAACGGGGGTCCCGAAGGTCCCCAATGAATGAAGCAGAGATCACACTAGCGCTCCACTGTTCCATTCATATTAATGGGATTGTTGAAAACCGCTGCTTGGCAATCTATGGCGCTTCAACTGAAAAGAACAGAGCAGCGACGTACATGCGTGACCTCCATTCCTGCTGAGATCTTCCGAACGTCCATTCTTGGGATCAGTGGCGGTCCCAGCAGTCAGACCCCCACCAATCATAACATTATCCCCTATCCTGTGGGATAGGGAATAACTACTGGTTTGAAATGCGTAAGTGTATCCTGGTTGTCTGCAGTTATCAGTAGGGGGAGATCTCTGTACACTGTTTTATTATAGAGTTCCATGTATACAGTAAGCTCCCCCTAGTGGTGGCTGCTGGTGAATAGAATGTTCTCTTTTAACTATGTCTATGCAGTAGATTTGAAAAAATGACTGGAGAGCCATGGATTGGAGACCAAAGTGAGTTGCTGTTATTTGCAATTCTCTAATATTTCAGTGCAGGAATATTAGAGCTGTACCTACATTTTAATTCCGTTAATCTGGATATTGAGTCCTGCACTATTAGGTCTAGGTACAGTCTCTACTCCAGTAATTTCCAACAGGGATGCTGCTGCACCCTTGTGTGCCATGAGAACCTGCCAAGGGTGGTACGACACTGGGGAAAATCCCAGTAGGCCAGTCTTGTCTTGGGGCAGGCATTTCCCTATGACAACAGTTTATGAGGTTGTCGGGTGAGGCTTTAAAGTAAAGAAAGCTGTATACCCACCTCCTTGGCTTTTCCCACGGTCTGGTCCTGCCTGACTTCTGGTTGCGCAGTCATGTGGTATGTGACCGCTGTGGCCAATTGGACACAGTGATCACACGTGACAATGTGGCCCAGAATTCAGGAAGAACTGAAGTGGAGGGAAGTCCCATGTAGCAGAACAGCTTAGATAGCAGAGGAGCTGAGTATATTGTTTGCTTGTTTTTATCAATGGTGTGGCAACAAGGGACAGGATTTTTCATGATGGGCATAGTATGACAGAATACTATTAAAGGGGCTCTGTCATTAGAAAAATAAATTCTATACTTACCTATTCCTCCCCAGGCAGCTTTCTTAGCAGATCTTCTCCTGACCCATCATCTCCTGGCTCCTCCAGTCACTTGGGTCACATCACCGCAATCCGGATGAATCTTCTATTTCCTGTTATGTAGCATCCATTTGCTACAGTCTGCCTCCTGCAGGGCAGTGTATACTATGTCACTAGTTCATTGCCTAGCAGGGAATGCCGAATTCTTGGCATCCTGTTTTAGCACGCAGGCACGGAATATCGCAGCAACTACACACGTGCAGTATCTCGCTGCGAGAGTTCATATAGCAAGAGACCATGCCAGCACACTGTAGTGTCCCAGAACAACATTCTGGACCCCTCCATAACTTTAATACATGTCTGTCTTATGAAGATGCACTGTGGAAATCTGTCATGTCTATTTTCTGTGTGTATGTTGCACAGCTGCAGCATCTGAAAGGTTAACCCCCTTAAAATTATTGCCTTTTAGCTCTGCTGCATGTTGAATCTATCTATCTTACAGTGTCATGTGGTACAAGTGAGGTTATAAGGCCGGCTGTACACGGGCGATGCGGTATCCCATGGCAAAGCTCCGCCGCGGGTGCCGCCGCCGAATCCCCGCTGGTCAGCCCTATCTGACTGCGGAGAATTGCCCGCCGCGAGCGGAGAATCGCAATGATTCTCCACTCATGGACAGATGCAGGCGCTTTCCATAGCAATGCTATGGGAAGCGTCAGCCGGCGTGATTGGCTGGCGGTTTACCGCCAGCGAATATCCTGCCGTGGACAGGGGGCCTAAATGCGAGTGTCTGAGAGCGGGAAAGGTTCTTCTTCTTTCTGTGTTGGAGCAGGATTCCATCTTAACTGTTGCTCGGAGCTAACACAGAGCCGCATGGGAGCACCATCAGCTCCCGTGTTGGTGAAGATGGAAAAGGAAGAACGACATCCCGTAGCATATGAGGTGTGGGTGTAGAGGAGGAGAGAGAGGGAGAGAGGGAGAGAGGGAGAGGGGGAGAAGGGGAGAAGGGGAGAGGGGGAGAGGGGGAGAGGGGGGAGAGGGGGAGAGAGGGGGAACAGGGGGAGGGAGGGGGAGGGAGAGAGGGAGAGGGAGAGAGAGAGACCACACAGAAGTACGTGATTTTCACACCCATGTGCAGAATGTGCAGGGTGCATTTAAACTAAGCCTTCTGAGGAGTTTTGCCTTGCCATAGAGCATGTGGAGAGGATCTTGTCTTTTTACCTCCTCCGGAGTATATTTCATGTCCAGGACCAGTGACATATAGATAACATGGACTATAGGACCGTATTGTTCCTGTGTATTTTTGCCTCCCAACCTCTGAGCTTCTACCTGTAACTGCTGCCATAAATGTACCTGTAATTACCTGTTTCTGCAAGGTTAAACTAAGTAAAGTTTTACCGGGCTTAACCGTTCCTAAGGACCCTAGGTACTATACACTTGTCCAGTATTTAATCCGCCGTGTATTAATGTTGGTGTATGGAACGGTGGTGTCACGAACTGACAACTACTACCCCCCTCATCCTGAAGACTACTCGCCCTATCCTTTGCTGCGGTAACTCCCTCCGGGACCAGGAGTTGGTAAGTGCCACTGTGACAGGGCCATGCACTACACCCTCCCAACTCCAGCTGTATGCTTGGGTAGAGTCATTTCCCTGCAGTCATCCACCATGGGTGTTGCAGCACTAAAGCAGGCTGCGAGATTTTGGCATTTCCTGCTAGGCAGTGAATGCTATGTCACTAGAAAGCACTGTCTTTCTCCTGGTTACTCACCAGTTTTCTTCAGTCTCCTCTCAACTGGACTGAAAAAACTATTAGCATGGACTGCCTAACCCCGTCCACTCTCTACCTTTTATACCTTCCTACTTGACCAATTCTAGGCTAGGGGAAAGATAACTATTCAATCCCTGTACTAGCTAGGGGTGATTGACAGGTATGAGAGCAGGTTAGGGTAAGTTTGCCTGCGTCATGAGAGGTTAGCTTGAAAAACACCTAATTAACACATTCAAAGCTATATACATAGGTATATCCTTACGTATGTAAGGATATACACTCCTGATTACAAAAAGTGACCGGCAAATTGTTGTAGTGCCCACTCTGGGTCACTACATTATTACTACACGGGCCACTGAAATAACAGAGGTAAAATCATATGTCATGATAAACTACGCCCATATCGACGCCCCTGACCACACCCCTTATTGGTCGGAATGCCCCATCTTAAGAAAAAAAATTCTCTGGGGTGCTCCAAGGCTGAAAAGGTTGGGAAACCCTGTTCTACTTAATAGTCAGGAATGTTGGCAAGGAAAGAGTTTTAAAACATCCGCTTTATTCAGGAGGTGACTAAAAAGATTCACATACTAGTTAAAAATAGACGTGTGACATAGAAGAGGGAAATCTATGAATGCCATTAACAGTGAGAAACGGTCATGTGCACTATATCATTATATCATGATTATAGGTCCCTTGTTAATAAATCTGTTGCAACGCTGCTTTAAAAGGGTTGTGCCAAGCAGGGGCGTAACTATAGAGGGTGCAGGGGATGTGGTTGCACCTGGGCCCTGGAGCCTTAGGGGGCCCATAAGGCCTCTCTTCTCCATATGGGGAACCCAGTACTATGAGTAAAGCATTATAGTTGGGGGTCCTGTTACAGGTTTTGCATCGGGGCCCGGGAGCTTCAAGTTACGCCTCTGGTGCGAAGCTGCTATCCCTTGCTCATATGCCCTCTTAGGGCATATAAATGTCATAGAGTGGGGTCCTATGTGACTGGCTCTCCTGTAATATTACATTTCTCCTGCAGGGGACGCTACAGTGTAAATGTCAGGCTGGCCGCAACGTCCGCCAGGAAGATCAGCTGCGAAAGGGACTGGGGACAATGAGCTGATCGTCCCAAGCCCTGCGTACTCTAAAGGCTTGTGCATCCTGGATGGTATGTGATCGCACGGTGGTGACAGATGGAGGCGGAGTATTTTTTTTAACCAAACTTTACTTGAACAAAGGTTTTCTTTAATGGGGTTCACTCCATAGGAAGGCACAAAATGTTTAAACGTTGCATAAAACATGTTTATTAACTGGGCTACAACATATCACCTGCAAAGCATCTCTGATTAACCTGCCCATTACTTACTCTATACTTATAGCCCGAACCTTTAACATACCATAGAGTCTGCATATGTACACCCAAGACCCTAGGTCTACCCCACTGCTGCACACTTCCTAGAGGACGCATCGAGTGTCTAGTTGCGTCTTCACATAACTTATACTACTTTACGCATAACCAGAAAGAACAATATTCCATACTCTTTTAGGCTGGCTTCACACAGGTCGGATTTGCCGTGGAAATTCCGTCCAGAATTTCGCCATGGCAAATCCGCCGGTGGCCGCTAATCCCGGGTTGAGCGGGCCATGTGGACAAGATTTCTCAGAAATCTCATCCACACGGGACGGCGAATCCGTCACGGCAAAGCCGGCTGAAGCTGGCATTGCGACGCAAATTTCCTGGCTGCAGCATGTCCATCCTTTTTTTTTCTGTTGCGGACACGCTCTTCCCTTTGGCAGCGCCGGCAGCAATGGAAAAGCATGCGGCCAAGCCGCTCTAAAACCCACGGCTAAGTTCCGTGGGTTTTGAAGCAGTGCTTATCCGGCGGAAATCTCACGGTTTTTCGCTGCGGCCAAACCGCGAGATTTCCACCGGCAATAAGCCATGTGGGAAACCAGCTTATGAGCCATCACAGCGACGTGCACACGTCATAGGTAATAAAAACACTCTCAGTGACCTGTGGATCAGCAAAGGGCCCAAGAGTAGTGTCTAATAATTCTAGGCATTATCTCAATAATAGTCACAGCTCATTATTCGAGCCTACTTACAAACCTAGTGTATTCCCAAGGAATAGTGTTCTTCTGGATATACTAAGAGCAGGCCTGAGTAGTCCCTAAAAGTTGCTAGTTGTAGGCACGCGATCCAGCTTTTAATGAGGTCAGCCTCACTTACAACTCAATGTTGCATAGATTCTTGATGTCCTTCGGTGGGACCTGATTCACTGCATTCGCAGTGCAGCTCCAAATTCTCTTCCCCCCTTTCTATTGCAGATCATTATACCACAGTCCACTCTTCAGTCCCCGGTCATCAGGCCCTTTTGGTTCTGGTCCTGCATTTTTGGTCACCAGTCATCAGGGCCCTTTCCAGTCCTCCAGCACAGTGACCCAGTATGGGGACAGCACTGCTCACAATGCTCTCTACATTGTCAGCGCCATCCTCTGCTTTAACTGGTTCTTGGTCTGCTGGGTTGCCCCATCACTGGCTGGCTGCTGTTGCTGTTGTCTCTTCTCCCTTGTAACTGCATCTCACTGAATGTCCGCAGCTCCCTGCTCACAGATGATCCTGCTCTCTCTGAAGTTGGGTTACCCCCTGTGACACTGCTTCTCCACTTTTTATATATCAGGTGTTGGCTGTAAATCAAATTTTCTAGCATGTTTCCTGGGAAGCGGGACTTAGCCCCCCACAGGTCACACAACCCTAAATTGGGCTTGGCCACTGAACCATCCATTGTGCCCAAGGCACTGACTAATTACTTGCTCCTTAATAATGCCCATACACCTTCAATAGTTGTTTTCTGACCCCTTCATATACATAAACTCTAGCATTTGCAAAGACAAGATGGAGAAAGCTGCTGCCAGCTGGGAGAACAATCAGAAATTGTAGTTCTATGTTCTATGTAGTTCAAGAAGTCCCTAAATACAAATGGTAGTAGTCAGTCCCCCAAAATTGTTGGGTTCGGCTGACTTTTCTCAATTGTGTATGGGGATTGCATTGTGTATGGCGCTGACATTTGTAGATGCAGAGCCTCCAGAGATCCCCAGGTTTTCTTTGTGTGACCTCGGAATAAGCATGGAGCTGGCAGTTAACGCTGCACATTGTAAGAGTGAGGCAAAGTTAATTGTATATTATACGGGGATCAGATGGGAGGTTCAGCGCCTCTGATCAATAACCGCTGCCTGCTGCCAGCTGCTTACATGAGTCATAAGCCGGTTACCCATCACCGTCTAGAAACAGTAAGTCTAACACCCCTCATGTATATAGAAACAGACTTTGTTGATTAAGAGTGTGGCACGAGGCAAAGTAGAGGCGAGACTGTCAACTATTTATTACCATCCATGTTATACATTTATCAACATAATAATTATAATGGAGCGAGCTAACTAGACAGATAATAAGTCATTCATACCGAGAGGAACGAAGCCCCAATATATTATAATACTCCAACAGCCATTCAACAATGCAAGGAAACCTGAAGAATTAGACTATTATTGCAGATGTATCATTGTACATAGGGGCCAGTATTATAGTAGTTATATTCCTGTACATAGGGGGCAGTATTATAGTAGTTCTATTCTTGTACATGGGGGGCAGTATTATAGTAGTTATATTCTTGTACATAAGGGGCAGTATTATAGTAGTTATATTCTTGTACATAGGGGGCAGTATTATAGTAGTTATATTCTTGTACATAGGGGGCAGTATTATAGTAGTTATATTCTTGTACATAGGGGGCAGTATTATAGTAGTTATATTCTTGTACATAGGAGCCAGTATTATAGTAGTTATATTCTTGTACATAGGGGGCAGTATTATAGTAGTTATATTCTTGTACATAGGAGGCAGTATTATAGGAGTTATATTCTTGTACATAGGAGCGGTATTATAGGAGTTATATTCTTGTACATGGGGGCCAGTATTATAGGAGTTATATTCTTGTACATAGGGGCCAGTATTATAGGAGTTATATTCTTGTACATAGGGGGCAGTATTATAGGAGTTATATTCTTACACATAGGGGGCAGTATTATAGTAGTTATATTCTTGTACATAGGGGGCAGTATTATAGTAGTTATATTCTTGTACATAGGAGCAGTATTATAGTAGTTATATTCTTGTACATAGGGGGCAGTATTATAGTAGTTATATTCTTGTACATAGGGAGCAGTATTATAGTGGTTATATTCTTGTACATAGGGGGCTGTATTATAGTAGTTATATTCTTGTACATAGGGGGCAGTATTATAGTAGTTATATTCTTGTACATAGGGGGCAGTATTATAGTAGTTATATTCTTGTACATAGGGGGCAGTATTATAGTAGTTATATTCTTGTACATAGGAGCCAGTATTATAGTAGTTATATTCTTGTACATAGGGGGCAGTATTATAGTAGTTATATTCTTGTACATAGGAGGCAGTATTATAGGAGTTATATTCTTGTACATAGGAGCGGTATTATAGGAGTTATATTCTTGTACATGGGGGCCAGTATTATAGGAGTTATATTCTTGTACATAGGGGCCAGTATTATAGGAGTTATATTCTTGTACATAGGGGGCAGTATTATAGGAGTTATATTCTTACACATAGGGGGCAGTATTATAGTAGTTATATTCTTGTACATAGGGGGCAGTATTATAGTAGTTATATTCTTGTACATAGGAGCAGTATTATAGTAGTTATATTCTTCTACATAGGAGCAGTATTATAGTAGTTATATTCTTGTACATAGGGGCCAGTATTATAGTAGTTATATTCTTGGACATAGGAGCAGCATTATAGTAGTTATATTCTTGTACATAGGGGGCAGTATTATAGTTGTTATATTCTTGTACATAGGAGCAGTATTATAGTAGTTATATTCTTGTACATAGGGGCCAGTATTATAGTAGTTATATTCTTGTACATAGAGGGCAGTATTATAGTAGTTATATTCTTGTACATAGGAGCAGTATTATAGTAGTTATATTCTTGTACATAGGGGCCAGTATTATAGTAGTTATATTCTTGGACATAGGGGGCAGTATTATAGTAGTTATATTCTTGCACATAGGAGCAGTGTTATAGTAGTTTTATTCTTGTACATAGGAGCAGTATTATAGTAGTTATATTCTTGTACATAGGGGCCAGTATTATAGTAGTTATATTCTTGTACATAGGGGGCAGTATTATAGTAGTTATATTCTTGTACATAGGGGCAGTATTATAGTAGTTATATTCTTGTACATAGGGGGCAGTATTATAGTAGTTATATTCTTGTACATAGGGGGCAGTATTATAGTAGTTATATTATTGTACATAGGGGGCAGTATTATAGTAGTTATATTCTTGTACATAGGGGGCAGTATTATAGTAGTTATATTCTTGTACATAGGGGGCAGTATTATAGTAGTTATATTATTGTACATAGGGAGCAGTATTATAGTAGTTATATTCTTGTACATAGGGGCCAGTATTATAGTAGTTATATTCTTGTACATAAGAGCAGTATTATAGTAGTTATATTCTTGTACATAGGGGGCAGTATTATAGTAGTTATATTCTTGTACATAGGGAGCAGTATTATAGTAGTTATATTCTTGTATAGAAGAGCAGTATTATAGTAGTTATATTCTTGTACAAAGGGGGCAGTATTATAGTAGTTATATTCTTGTACATAAGAGCAGTATTATAGTAGTTATATTCTTGTACATAGGGGGCAGTATTATAGTAGTTATATTCTTGTACATAAGAGCAGTATTATAGTAGTTATATTCTTGTACATAGGGGGCAGTATTATAGTAGTTATATTCTTGTACATAGGAGCAGTATTATAGTAGTTATATTATTATACATAGGAGTGGTATTATAGTAGTTATATTCTTGTACATAGGGGGCAATTTTATAGTAGCTATATTCTTATACATAGTGGGCAGTATTATAGTAGTTATATTCTTGTATATAGGGGCAATATTATAGTAGCTATATTCTTCTACATAGGGGGCAGTATTATAGTAGTTATATTCTTGTACATAGGAGGCAGTATTATAGTAGTTATATTCTTGTACATAGGGGGGCAGTATTATAGTAGTTATATTCTTGTACATAGGAGCAGTATTATAGTAGTTATATTCTTGTACATAGAGGGGCAGTATTAGAGTAGTTATATTCTTGTACATAGGGGGCAGTATTATAGTAGCTATATTCTTATATATAGGGGGCAGTATTATAGTACTTATATTCTTCTACATAGGGGCAGTATTATAGTAGTTATATTCTTGTACATAGGAGCAGTATTATAGTAGTTATATTCTTGTACATAGGGGGCAGTATTATAGTAGTTATATTCTTGTACATAGGAGCAGTATTATATTAGTTATATTATTGTACATAGGGGGCATTATTATCATAGTAGCTATATTCTTGTACATAGGGGGCAGTATTATAGTAGTTATATTCTTGTACATAGGGGGCAGTATTATAGTAGCTATATTCTTATATATAGGGGGCAGTATTATAGTACTTATATTCTTCTACATAGGGGCAGTATTATAGTAGTTATATTCTTGTACATAGGGGCAGTATTATAGTAGTTATATTCTTGTACATAGGGGGCAGTATTATAGTAGTTATATTCTTGTACATAGGAGCAGTATTATAGTAGTTATATTCTTGTACATAGGAGCAGTATTATAGTAGTTATATTCTTGTACATAGGGGCAGTATTATAGTAGTTATATTCTTGTACATAGGAGCAGTATTATAGTAGTTATATTCTTGTACATAGGAGGTAGTATTATATTAGGTATATTCTTGTACATAGGAGCAGTATTATAGTAGTTATATTCTTGTACATAGGAGCAGTATTATAGTAGTTATATTCTTGTACATAAGAGCAGTATTATAGTAGTTATATTCTTGTACATAGGAGGCAGTATTATAGTAGTTATATTCTTGTACATAGGGGGCAGTATTATAGTAGTTATATTCTTGTACATAGGAGCAGTATTATAGTAGTTATATTCTTGTACATAGAGGGGCAGTATTAGAGTAGTTATATTCTTGTACATAGGGGGCAGTATTATAGTAGCTATATTCTTATATACAGGGGGCAGTATTATAGTACTTATATTCTTCTACATAGGGGCAGTATTATAGTAGTTATATTCTTGTACATAGGAGCAGTATTATAGTAGTTATATTCTTGTACATAGGGGGCAGTATTATAGTAGTTATATTCTTGTACATAGGAGCAGTATTATATTAGTTATATTATTGTACATAGGGGGCATTATTATTATAGTAGCTATATTCTTGTACATAGGGGGCAGTATTATAGTAGTTATATTCTTCTACATAGGGGGCAGTATTATAGTAGCTATATTCTTATATATAGGGGGCAGTATTATAGTACTTATATTCTTCTACATAGGGGCAGTATTATAGTAGTTATATTCTTGTACATAGGGGCAGTATTATAGTAGTTATATTCTTGTACATAGGGGGCAGTATTATAGTAGTTATATTCTTGTACATAGGGGAGCAGTATTATATTAATTACATTCTTGTACATATGGGGCAGTATTATAGTAGTTATATTCTTGTACATAGGGGGCAGTATTATAGCAGTTATATTCTTGTACATAGGGGGCATTATTATCATAGTAGCTATATTCTTGTACATAGGAGCAGTATTATAGTAGTTATATTCTTGTACATACGGTCAGTATTATAGTAGTTATATTATTGTATATACGGGGCAATATTATAGTAGCTATATTCTTGTACATAAGGGGCAGTATTATAGTAGTTATATTCTTGCACATAGGGGCAGTATTATAGTAGTTATATTCTTATACATAGGGGGCAGTATTATAGTAGTTATATTCTTGTACATAGGGGCAGTATTATAGTAGTTATATTCCTGTACATAGGAGGAAGTATTATAGTAGTTATGTTCTTGTACATAGGGGGCAGTATTATAGTAGTTATATTCTTGTACATAGAGGGCAGTATTATAAAAGTTATATTCTTGTACATAGGAGGCAGTATTATAGTAGTTATATTCTTGTACATAGGGGCAGTATTATAGTAGTTATATTCCTGTATATAGGGGACAATATTATAGTAGCTATATTCTTGTACATAGGGGGCAGAATTATAGTAGTTATATTCTTGTACATAGGGGGCAGTATTATAGTAGTTATATTCTTGTACATAGGGGAGCAGTATTATATTAATTATATTATTGTACATAGGGGGCAGTATTATAGTAGTTATATTCTTGTACATAGGGGGCATTATTATCATAGTAGCTATATTCTTGTACATAGCAGCACTATTACAATAGTTATATTCTTGTACATAGGGGCAGTATTATAGTAGTTATATTCATGTACATAGGGGGCAGTATTATAGTAGTTATATTATTGTACATAGGGGCAGTATTATAGTAATTATATTCTTGTAAATATGGAGCAGTATTATAATAGTCATATTCTTTTACATAGGGGGCAGTATTATAGTAGTTATATTCTTGTACATAGGGTCAGTATTATAGTAGTTATATTCTTGTATATAGGGGGCAATTTTATAGTAGCTATATTCTTCTACATAGGGGGCAGTATTATAGTAGTTATATTCTTGTACATAGGAGGCAGTATTATCGTAGTTATATTCTTATACATAGGGGGCAGTATTACAGTAGTTATATTCTTGTATATAGGGGGCAATATTTTAGTAGCTATATTCTTCTACATAGGGGCAGTATTATAGTAGTTATATTCTTGTACATAGGAGGCAGTATTATAGTAGTTATATTCTTATACATAGGGGGCCGTATTATAGTAGTTATATTCTTGTACATAGGGGCAGTATTATAGTAGTTATATTCTTGTACATAGGGGCAGTATTATAGTAGTTATATTCTTGTACATAAGAGCAGTATTATAGTAGTTATATTCTTGTACATAGGGGGCAGTATTATAGTAGTTATATTCTTGTACATAGGAGCAGTATTATAGTAGTTATATTATTATACATAGGAGTGGTATTATAGTAGTTATATTCTTGTACATAGGGGGCAATTTTATAGTAGCTATATTCTTCTACATAGGGGCCAGTATTATAGTAGTTATATTCTTGTACATAGGAGGCAGTATTATAGTACTTATATTCTTATACATAGGGGGCAGTATTATAGTAGTTATATTCTTGTATATAGGGGCAATATTATAGTAGCTATATTCTTCTACATAGGGGGCAGTATTATAGTAGTTATATTCTTGTACATAGGAGGCAGTATTATAGTAGTTATATTCTTGTACATAGGGGGGCAGTATTATAGTAGTTATATTCTTGTACATAGGAGCAGTATTATAGTAGTTATATTCTTGTACATAGAGGGGCAGTATTAGAGTAGTTATATTCTTGTACATAGGGGGCAGTATTATAGTAGCTATATTCTTATATATAGGGGGCAGTATTATAGTAGTTATATTCTTGTACAGAGGAGCAGTATTATAGTACTTATATTCTTCTACATAGGGGCAGTATTATAGTAGTTATATTCTTGTACATAGGAGCAGTATTATAGTAGTTATATTCTTGTACATAGGGGGCAGTATTATAGTAGTTATATTCTTGTACATAGGAGCAGTATTATATTAGTTATATTATTGTACATAGGGGGCACTATTATCATAGTAGCTATATTCTTGTACATAGGGGGCAGTATTATAGTAGTTATATTCTTGTACATAGGGGCAGTATTATAGTCGTTATATTCTTGTACATAGGGGGAAGTATTATAGTAGTTATATTCTTGTACATGGGGGAGCAGTATTATATTAATTACATTCTTGTACATATGGGGCAGTATTATAGTAGTTATATTCTTGTACATAGGGGGCAGTATTATAGTAGTTATATCCTTGTACATAGGGGGCATTATTATCATAGTAGCTATATTCTTGTACATAGGGGGCAGTATTATAGTAGTTATATTCTTGTACATAGGGGCAGTATTATAGTAGTTATATTATTGTATATACGGGGCAATATTATAGTAGCTATATTCTTGTACATAAGGGGCAGTATTATAGTAGTTATATTCTTGCACATAGGGGCAGTATTATAGTAGTTATATTCTTATACATAGGGGGCAGTATTATAGTAGTTATATTCTTGTACATAGGGGCAGTATTATAGTAGTTATATTCCTGTACATAGGAGGAAGTATTATAGTAGTTTTGTTCTTGTACATAGGGGGCAGTATTATAGTAGTTATGTTCTTGTACATAGAGGGCAGTATTATAATAGTTATATTCTTGTACATAGGAGGCAGTATTATAGTAGTTATATTCTTGTACATAGGGGCAGTATTATAGTAGTTATATTCCTGTATATAGGGGACAATATTATAGTAGTTATATTCCTGCACATAGGGAGCAGTGTTATAGTAGTTATATTCTTGTACATAGGGGGCAGTATTATAGTAGTTATATTCTTGTACATAGGGGGCAGTATTATAGTAGTTATATTCTTGTACATAGGGGAGCAGTATTATATTAATTATATTATTGTACATAGGGGGCAGTATTATAGTAGTTATATTCTTGTACATAGGGGGCATTATTATCATAGTAGCTATATTCTTGTACATAGCAGCACTATTACAATAGTTATATTCTTGTACATAGGGGCAGTATTATAGTAGTTATATTCATGTACATAGGGGGCAGTATTATAGTAGTTATATTATTGTACATAGGGGCAGTATTATAGTAATTATATTCTTGTAAATATGGAGCAGTATTATAGTAGTCATATTCTTTTACATAGGGGGCAGTATTATAGTAGTTATATTCTTGTACATAGGGGCAGTATTATAGTACTTATATTCTTGTATATAGGGGGCAATTTTATAGTAGCTATATTCTTCTACATAGGGGGCAGTATTATAGTAGTTATATTCTTGTACATAGGAGGCAGTATTATCGTAGTTATATTCTTATACATAGGGGGCAGTATTATAGTAGTTATATTCTTGTATATAGGGGGCAATATTTTAGTAGCTATATTCTTCTACATAGGGGCAGTATTATAGTAGTTATATTCTTGTACATAGGAGGCAGTATTATAGTAGTTATATTCTTATACATAGGGGGCCGTATTATAGTAGTTATATTCTTGTACATAGGGGCAGTATTATAGTAGTTATATTCTTGTACATAGGGGCAGTATTATAGTAGTTATATTCTTGTACATAGGGGGCAGTATTATAGTAGTTATATTCTTGTACGTAGGGGCAGTATTATAGTAGTTATATTCTTGTACATAGGGGGCAGTATTATAGTAGTTATATTCTTGTACATAGGGGCAGTATTATAGTAGTTATATTATTGTACATAGGGGCAGTATTATAGTAATTATATTCTTGACCATAGGGGGCAGTATTATAGTAGTGATATTCTTGTACATAGGGGCAGTATTATAGTAGTTATATTCTTGCATATAGGGGGCAATATTATAGTAGCTGTATTCTTCTACATAGGGGGCAGTATTATAGTAGTTATATTCTTGTACATAGGGGCAGTATTATAGTAGTTATATTCTTATACATAGGGGGCAGTATTATAGTAGTTATATTCTTGTACATAGGGGCAGTATTATAGTAGTTATATTCTTGTACATAGGAACAGTATTATAGTAGTTATATTCTTGTACATAGGGGGCAGTATTATAGTAGTTATATTCTTGTACATCGGGGCAGTATTATAGTAGTTATATTCTTGTACATAGGGGACAGTATTATAGTCGTTATATTCTTGTACATAGGGGAGCAGTATTATATTAATTATATTATTGTACATATGGGGCAGTATTATAGTAGTTATATTCTTGTACATAGGGGGCAGTATTATAGTAGTTATATTCTTGTACATAGGGGATGGTATTATAGTAGGTATATTCTTGTACATAGAAGCAGTATTATAGTAGTTATATTCTTGTACATATGGGGCAGTATTCTAGTAGTTATATTCTTGTACATAGGAGCAGTATTATAGTAGTTATAGTTTTGTACATAGGGGTCAGTATTATAGTACTTATATTCTTGTACATAAGGGACAGTATTATAGTAGATATATTCTTGTACATAGGGGGCAGTATTATAGTAGTTATATTCTTGTACACAGGAGCAGTATTATAGTAGTTATATTCTTGTACATAGGAGGCAGTATTATAGTAGTTATATTCTTGTACATAGGGGGCAGTATTATAGTAGTTATATTATTGTACATAGAGGGCAGTATTATAGCAGTTATATTCTTGTACAAAGGAGGCAGTATTATAGTAGTTATATTATTGTACATAGAGGCCAGTATTATAGTAGTTATATTCTTGTACATAGGAGGCAGTATTATAGTAGTTATATTCTTGTACATAGAAGTTGTATTATAGTAGTTATATTCTTGTACATAGGGGCAGTATTAGGCCGCCTGCAGACGAGCGGGTCGGATCCGGCAGCGAGAATTCTCGCCGCGCGATCCGACCCGAGCGCCTGCAGGGACGAGCGCGTACTCACCCGCGCCTGGCGGCCCCGGCTCTTTCATGTGCCGGCTGCCGCGCAGCCGACGCATGCGCAGACCGGAGTCGGCGGCCGGGTGAGTGCGTGCCCCGCAGAAAATTAGGACATGCCGCGGTTTGTTTGCCACGCGAGATTTCGCACGGCCAAACCGCGGCCGTCTGCATAGGAGTGCGTATTTTAATGCACTCCTATGCAAACTTTCAGCGGCGGAAATCCCGCGGCGGGATTTCCGCTCGTGTGCAGGCGCCTTATAGTAGATATATTCTTGTACATAGGTGCAGTATTATAGTATTTATATTCTTGTACATAGAGGGCAGTATTATAGTAGTTACATTCTTGTACACAGTGCGGTAGTATTATAGTAGTTATATTCTTGTACATAGGAGCAGTATTATAGTAGTTACATTCTTGTACATAGGGGCAGTATTATAGTACTTATATTCTTGTACATAGGGGGCAGTATTATAGTAGTTATATTCTTGTACATAGGGGCAGTATTATAGTAGTTATATTCTTGTACATAGGGGGCAGTATTATAGTAGTTATATTCTTGTACATAGAGGGCAGTATTATAGTAGTTACATTCTTGTACACAGTGCGGTAGTATTATAGTAGTTATATTCATGTATATAGGGTCAGTATTATAGTAGCTAAATTTGTTTTACATAGCAGCTGTTTTACAGTAGTTATATTGTTGTACACGGGGGGGGGGGGGGGGGCAGTATTAAATCCCTATGCATTTCTTATTTTATTTCTCTTCTCTCCACTGTGGTGCTAGTTACTGACATTCCACCATCTTGATCAGTGTTATCTTGCAACTTGTCATCTCTTCGTCATGGTCTGTGATTTTTTTTTCTGTAGTAGGCTGATCTTGTTTGCTTTTTCCACTCAGTACAGATAAGATTTAGCAAAAAATCTCTCTACCTCGCCAAGATCTTTAGCAATCTGTTTTGCCTTAACAAGAAACACCAGGGGGCGCTAAAGAACATTTAATATGTGATTCTGCAAAATTCAAGATGTAAGACAATAATCTATAGTTATGAATCATCTCTCTGATTTAAAGAGGTTTTACGGGACTTCTGTAGTGTTGTCTATTCGTAGCATAGGTCATCAATATCTGATATGTGGGAGTTTGTCTACAATATTTATAAGTCATCCATATTGGAATCCTGGAAAACCCTTTTCATACAGAAAGTACATTTACATACATGCCAATGGGCTCGACCCTCAGTGAAGCAAATGGAGCTGTTTGTTAGCAACAGTGGGGGTCTCTGAGCTCCTAGATTGTAACCGATGTGGTCTTCTGCCATTAGGATCAAGTCCTCCTAGAATTTGAGCTCCAACTCTCATCGCCATTCTCCTGTATACTGAACATTCCTTCAGCTTTTTCATGTACTTTGCCTTTCTAGTTGCTGGTTTTTAAGATCTCTGCTCATCAGTGCATGGGGAAATTAATGGTTTATAGGGGTATTCTCATCTTAGATGTTTGTGGCATATCTACAGGAGAAGCCATAGAGGTCTGATAGGTGTGATTCTCATCTCTGGGACCCACACCTACTTGCAATTAGTGCCCCGACGACCACTGGCCACCCTGAATAGAGTTGCCAGAGATATTCGGGAGGATAGGAATAACCAAGCAGACTGTATTACGCCATTTCTGTCATCTCCTAGATGGGAACACATCTTAAAAGTGACACTCCGATCCTGGGCAAATAAAGATGGCTGAACGACATCTTTGGCTACCTGATGCATATAGTGCTTTAGTATGCATTATTAGTCTAAGGCCGCGCTCACACGAACATTTAGTAAAATGCTGCGACATGTCTTTCTTGTTTCATTCGTTCTTTTTAATTCCCTGCTCTTTTGCATAGCAACGTTGCATATTAATGCTGCACATAGAGAACAATATGGCTCAATCGCGCGTAATACGTGGTTAAATAGAACACGCTATGTTCTTTTTTATGCGTATATTGTACGCAATCTTTATATCCATTCGCAAGTATGAATGGATCAATGAATATAAATGTACTTTCATTGATTCCATTCACCACGCAATACACAATGAAATTACGCTTGTGTGATCCTGCTCTAAGACACTGCACCTGCTTTGATTGACCAGTGTTACTCACATGAGCAGCATTAACCAATCAAAACTGCAGGGAGTGTCTTAGACTACCAATGCATCCTCAAGCACAGAGTGCATCATGTAGTTAGAGAAGTAGTTCGGCCTTACTTGTTTTTCCTGGACTAGAGGTTTGCTTTAAGGCTGCCTGTCCACAGGCATAGCGATATCCTGCAACAGATCTCCACCGCGGGAGCCGCCGGGAAGCAGACGATTCTCTGCACTGAGCCCATCTGAAAGGCTCACCGCGAAAAATCGCAGCATGATGCGATTTGAATCTCGCCAGCGGAGAATTGCTATGATTCTCCGCTCGTGGACGCTGCAGCTGCACTTTCCATAGCAATGCTATGGAAAGCTTCAGACAGCGTGATTCGCCATCAATTTATCGCTGGCAGAAGCCCACCCGTGGACATGCAGCCTTAACTAGATGCTGAAACCGCATCTTAATCATGTCCAAGGGATAGAAATGCAGAGCTAGAGATACACTAATGCACCAAAGTCAGCTGACAGCAAATAGAGATTTTGAAAATGATGAAGAACTGAAACAAAGTATAAAAAATGTTACAGAATTTAGAACTCGAAAGTCAGTTGCAAAGAGATGTAAAGAAACTGCAGATTAACCCCTTCCAATCCACTGTTTGATGTCTAAAGACATTCTGATTGAAGTCTGTACAGCTCCGATATCGGAAGACGTCCGGCAGGGTAGTCTTACTGTACATTACTGGCCGCTCTGTTGTCGGGAGGCCTCTCTAGAATGTCCCATACCGCAGTACTGGCTCTAGCCAGCACATGGCGCCATTGTATAATGGCATAAAGAGAAAGCCCCTTAGGAAACCCCGAATCCAAAATTGGATTGCAAAGGGTTAAGGGTTTCATTAATTAAAAAACGGACACCGATTATACAAATGAGGAAAGAGACGCATTAATGTCACACATGAAACGTGAAATCTGTCATTTATTTTCATTCATTGCTTGTTCAGTAATGTATTAAAACTTATCGCTACCTAGAAAAATTTTGACAGTAAAATTCCTTTAATCTGGCATTTAGAGGGACCGATAGGTGCCAGATTGTCAAATATTCTGTATTATATAGTCGTAGAAAAATAAGGATCAACCAGGAAGATGACACAAATGCTGGCGTTCCTGCACCGTCCTCTGTGTATTGTCAGATGACCCGGAAGTTATATATTGGAAATATGCCAAACTGTCATGATTTATGGACTACAAGATGCCAGACTGAAGGAATCTGCGGTATATACTAGTGTAATCTCAGCGGCCCTTAGTAAATCCAAGGATAGTTGATAATGATTAGAATGCAGGACCTCTACCATTTTCACCTCCAGTCTGCGTTGTCTTCTTCTTGACAAGTTGTTGAAAATTCTATTCAGTCGTCCAAGGATATATTTCAGCACAGCCTTCATCTATAATGCAGCCCCGGCGCGTCGTCAAGGGTGGGGTAGTGGAGGACGCAAATGTGCATCTCATTCACTTCAATGGGAGCACTGGAGTTACTGCAACTGAGTTCCAGTTGTCGGCTATCTACAGCAGCCCCACTGAAGTGAAAGGAGCAGATGCATTTGTGCATGTCCTTGATTGTCCGCACTTTGAGATGCACTGGGGTTGCAATGTCAGCATTGGTGAGGGTGCCAGCAGTGGGACCCCCACCAATCCGCAAGTTATTCTGTATGCTGTGGTTAAGGGATAACATAGTGCGATGGGAATACCCCTGTAAAGGGTTATGCCAAGTTACAAAGTTAATCCTCATCCACATGATAGGGGATAGCTTTATGATCGTTGGATGTTGGAGCGCTGGGATCCTTACCAATCCTGAGAATGGGGGTCCCAAAGATCTCTGCATGAATGGAGAGGGGGATGCCGCGCCGTTCACTTCAATGGAAGCACCAGAAATAGCTGAGTACATGCACTCGGCTATCTCCAGCACTGCCACTGAAATTCACAGAGCAAGCATGCGCGTCCTCCGCTCTATTCATGTGAGCACCTTAAGGCCTCCTTCACATGGGTGACACGGCGTCGGCGTGAGAAAATTGTAGTGTTATCGCATCACTGGTCTGTGTGATATCGCTGTGTCTTTTCGCGGCAAGACTGTGATTTTGTAGCGCTACAAAGTCGCATGACTTTGTAGCATCACATGCAAGGATTTTTGGGAAGGGGAGGGGCGCTTGAAATATAAGCCCTACCCCAAAAATATGCTGTAGCTGAAGAAAAAAAGTTAAAAAATGAGTATACATCACCTCTCCTGCATTGTCTGGGGCGCTGCTGCAGCTTCTTCTTCTCGGTCCCCGGAATGGTTTCTCTTCATCATCTTCTGGCCGGGGAAGCGCTGGCTGTGATTGGCTGACATTTAGCCAATCCCAGCCAGCACTCGATGAATGACTGTGATTGGTTGAATGACAGCCATTCATCAAGCACTGGCTGTGATTGGCTAAGCATCAGCCAATTACAGCCAGCACTTCTAGGAGGTGGGATTTTTCAATCCCTGGCCAAAAGATGATGAAAAGAAATAGTGGCGGGACCCATGGAGAAACCGCGGCGGCGGCGAGCGCTTATAAGGTGATGTATGTTTTTTTTTACATTTTCTTCTGCAGCTAGGGCTTAGATTAGCCTTTGACAGTAGGATTTCCTACTGTCAAAGTTGCATCGCACTGCACAAAAATTGCGTTTTTGTGTGATGTGATGCAGCAGAGAGGAAGGCTCCATAGGGAAACATGGACTACAAAACCTCACGAGTTGCAGGCATATCGCTGGACCTGCGAGGTTTTTGTATCGGGTTGTAGCATGCTAGAAAACATCGCATGTGTGAAGGAACCGATAGGAAAGCATGGGCTTCACATACATGCGATTTGTAGCATTGTAGCAAGGCCACAAAATCACGCGACTTTGTCGCCCGTGTGAAGGAGACCTGAGGACCCCGTTCACGGGATTGGTGGCAGTCTTAGTAGTCGGCACCCAACAATCATAAAGTTAACCCCCATCTGTGCATAGGTAATAATGTATAACTTGGCACAACCCCTTTAAGCTCTAATAAACAATATACTGCAATACAAAAGTAACATAGTATATTGTACAAGCGTTCAGATGATTGGAAGTTCAAGTGTTGTAGTCGAACCAAAAAAATATTAAGTTTAATAAACTTTAAGACTTAAAAGACTAAAAAATAAAATTAATTTTTTATGCATATACGGTAGTGGGAAAAGTAACAATTAAAAAAAGAACATAAAAATATATTGGCTTGGCTGTAAAAGTCCAATCTATTGAAACAGGTGAACGTCGTCAGAAAAAAATACACAATGCCAAAATTGCATTTTTAAGTCATCCCATCTTCTCCAAAAATTTAATAAAAGGTAATTAAAAATGTGTATGTATCCCAAATAGAAACTGCAATAGAAACTGCAGCTCGCCCCACAAAAAAACAAGCCCATTATTGGAAAACTCAAAAGTTATGGGGGTCAGAATATAGCGACAAAAAGCAATTTTTTTACATTTTTTTCAAATAGTGAAGTATAAAAATATATATATAAATTTGGTATTGCTGTTATCACACTGATCCATAGAATAAGGGCTTATTCAGACGTCCATATATCGGCCGGGTTTTCACGCCAAGGAGGCGGGACAGGAGCAGTGAACTGATCGCCTGCCTCATCTCCTCGCCACTGTTTGCAATGGAAGGGGTGGGATAGGGGTGGAGCTAAGTTCCACCCCCTCCCATTACAAATAGTGGTGAGGAGATGAGGCAGGCGCTGACTTCACTGCTCCCGGACCATCTCCTCTCCCTGCAGAGAGGAACAGCGTATATTGGCCGGGTGTTAAAACCCAACCGATATATGGACGTCTGAATAAGCCCTAAAGATTTATTTTTATAGCATTCATAGCTTAGTAAAATCAATGCCCCCAAAAATCCTACAGTTGCTTTTTTACCATTTCACCCAACTTTTAAAAAATGTATGTTTTCAGGACATTATTCTGTACTTTGAATAGTACCATTAAAAAAATACAACTACAAATACAAGCCTCCATACAGACAGGTCATTGGGAAAAATCAAAAATTGTATAATTTAAAAAAAAAATTTTAAGTGGGAAGTCAAAAAAGAAAAATCTCTGTCCTTGAAAAGGTTCACCTCAGTGTTGTGCAATTTTTCGGTTAGCTCTACAGAACTAGAGTGCGATTTCTCCCACGTCCTGCCTTGTGATTTTTTTTAAATTCAAAAAGCTTCATCATATAGGAAATCTTTATTAATCCTAAAAAATTGAATAAAAATGCAGCATTACATATCAGTGCACCAGGAGGGGTCCCACCGGCCTGCAGCAGTAGTGGGACATGACTTTGGTTTGTGCAATAAAGAGTTAATCACTCCCACCTGTAATCCAGCATTACCAGAAACTTCGGTTGAAATCTGAGAATGGAATGTGCACAAGTAAGGAATGATGGACACACACAAAAACTTCTCAGTACGATAGTGAGGAAAGGCCAAGGGTGCCTGCCAGAAAGATCACGGACTGTGCACCCAATAAGCTTAGGCCGCCTGCACACGGGCGGATGTTTGCTGTGGAATCCACGACGGACGTCCACACCGCAGATCCGCAGCAAATACCGTCCATAGCCTGCTATGGGAAGTCAATTGCGATTTCCGCTCATGGAGGAAAAGCCACAGCATGCCCTATTTTTGCATGGAATTTCTGCGGACAGCTTCCATTGAAGTCAATGAAAGCCATAGGACTTCCATGTGGACAAGTCATGGATTCCGCATCATCGCCTAGCAACGGCGGGGGAAATAAAAAAATTTTAAAACAAAAATCTGTACTATGCATGTCTAACAGCGAGCCACCGGGTCCATCCGCAGTACAGAGGAAGAACAGAAATGACAGGGACGCACGGACGCCACCGCAGTTAGGGTCGGATTCCGTCGTGGGCTCCCGCGTGTGGAATCTGGCTCTGCTGTGTGCAGAAAGAAAATGTAAAAAATAACGACATTCTTAAAGGCAAAGAATATCGTTTTTTTTCCTTTAAGCAATGTGTAACAGCTTTGAAACTCCTTCTACATTGTTGCAATGTATCTAGAAAAAACAAAACGAGGCAACTTTGCAGAACACCTCCCATTTTGTGTATCCATAGTTACAGACTACAAACGAAACCGAGGGGTAGTCTGAACCTCCTGTCATGTTATTCCATTTACTCTGGACCCTATTCTCTACAAGATACATGTTTGGTCGGTGATCAATGCCCCACTGTACTAATTAAAGCAAAGGCTGGACAGACATCTGTCTGGGATGATTTAGTGATCCTGCACGGAGCAGGGGGTTGGACCCGATGACCCTAGGGGTCCCTTCCAACTCCACCATTCTAAGCTTATAGTGTATTTTCCCCTTTGATTACCATTTTCTAGTTTACGTACTACATCATAAGTTGAGTCGCTTTATGGATATATTACATTATCGTGTACTGATCCTTAGTCCTGTAGGTTTCGGGCCCTTTTACACGGGATGACCGTTGGGTGCTTTAGTGTCAGTTGTCCCAGTGAGATAATTATTTGCTTAATCGCTTGGACACAGGAGCAATCAAGGCTTGGAGGATGGAAGCGGATGGGTAGTGACTGTTCCCGCTGCCCGCCTCCATTCACAGTAAGCAGGCTGTCATGCATAGATGAATAGTCATTTGATTATTATGACTACCGCAACTTGCCGAACGATAAGCGAACGAATTCTCATTCGTCGTTCAGTTGCTGGCAGTGTTTACACGGAACGATTAGTTCAGATTCCTGTGATCCAGCGAGAATCTGAAGAGAATCATTCTGTGTGAAAGGGCCTTAAGGCCAGTCTCACATGACCAGATTTGAATTGCGGATTCTGTGTTCGCCATCCACGCAGACGATCCACGGTAATACGTGGGTATTAAAGGCATGTAGTTTCAAATTTTCCTTCACACTTGCGGGAACAAAATGTGTATTCCGTGAGCGGAAGAAAAATCACAGCATGCTCTATTTTACTGTGGAATCCGCGACCATAGAGCCCATTGTGCCTTATGGTCACGGATATATCCGCAGCGCATACACAATTAAATTGCGTATGAGCTGCGGGTAAATGCGTCATTGCTACGCATTGGCATGGGAAATACAAACAGAAGGGGAAAAAAAGCTGTACTGTGCATGACTGCCTTCGTGCCTCCGCGGTCATACGCCATTACTTGCCGCATGCAGGGTCACCGGCCAGGCCTCCCGCATGCGGCATTCGATCCGGTCGTGTGAGCCCGGCTTTATTCACTGTCTGCATAGTTTGCTTTAACTCCAGGGATTGTATAATAATTACAGAAAACTACAACTGCCTCCCTGCATTACAGAAGCTCAGCTAAGTTCAAAGTTGTTAGGAGCAGGGGCGTAACTATAGAGGATGCAGGGGATGCAGTTGCACCCGGGCCCAGGAGCCTTAGGGGGCCCATAAGACCTCTTTTCTCCATATAGGGAGCCCAGTACTATGAATAAAGCATTATAGTTGGGGGCCCTGTTACAGGTTTGCATTGGGGCCCAGGAGCTTCAAGTTACGCCTCTGGCTAGCAGGCTGTATGAGGACGGGTTTACTAGTTCCAGGAGTAATAGAATAGTGAGTGCAGCTCTGGAGTATAATACAGCATGTAATTCAGGATCAGTCCAGCATAAGTAATGTATGTATACAGCGACTCCACCAGCAGAATAATGAGTGCAGCTCTGGAGTAGAATACAGGATGTAACTGAGGATCAGTACAGGATAAGTAATGTATACAGTAACTCCACCATCAGAATAGTGAGTGCAGCTCTGGAGTATAATACAGGATGTAACTCAGGATCAGTACAGGATAAGTAATGTATGTACACAGTGACTCCACCAGCAGAATAGTGAGTGCAGCTCTGGAGTATAATACAGAATGTAACTCAGGATCAGTACAGGATAAGTAATGTATGTACACAATGACTCCACCAGCAGAACAGTGAGTGCAGCTCTGGAGTATAATACAGGATAAGAGAGATAGGGTAATATTTACTATGTACTTTACGCCATAATACTAGCATAGAAAAGTCACAAATTTTAGCGCAATGTCTGATTGCGCAGAAACTATGCAACTTTAGTTTTTTTCTGCACCGGTCCTGCTGCTTTTCCGCGAAGTGGGTGTGCTCGAGATCGACAGACTCATGTATAAAACTGCCGTAAATTATGCCAAAAACGTATGCCTGGTCGGAGCTGGTGTATATTTCTTTGAAGGCACTTGGAGGTGCCGAGATGTAACTAATACAGCGTAGAAAATTATACTAAGACCGGTGTTAGAAATGCCAGTCTTAAGGCTCATTTAGACGACACGATGCCCGACACTCGTCCCCACATATACCCGCTCTCCTGCTGCTGCACGTGAGCTAGTATGGCTGGCTTACAGTGGGGCGGCTGGAGGAGATTTCTCTCCTCGCGCTCCTCCGCCCCTCTCCATTGACTTAACATAGCGACTATTGAGTACTGAACGGCTGCTATTTACACTGAACGATCAGCAGAGGAACAAGCACGGGCAAGATTATCTGTTTATGTAAAAGGACCCCAAGTCAGTATAGAGCTGCTTCTTTTGGTACCTCATGTTACCTTTCAATCGATGCCTGTACAGAGGAAATATTTCCAGACCTTATGCAGCAGAGTTTAAGGACCTACACTCAGTTATTGTTCAATGTCCTAAAAAGAGCACCTGGGAAGAGTAGTGTCGCCCCCTGCTGAATGATCTTTTTATATAAAACTGCCAAGAACAAACGGAGAAGGGAAGTGATAACCAATCTAAGAATACTCCGGAGTCACAATAGAAGTTGTTACTTTAAGGGCTCGTGGCCATATACTGTACAACCTCAGAGTTGTTCAGGGCCATAAACCGGTACCCAAGGAGGACTGGCTAATAGGATTAGTCAGTAAAAGTATTCAGCAGCCCTCATCTTTCCTCTTGCACATGAATGGATAACTGCATCACAGTGTTTCAGGATCACATACAGAACGTATATGGTATATACACACAGGCATGCAAGTGTATATTCATTGCCATATGTGATCCCACATATACACATATGTGGCTTCAGTGAGTGTATATGTGCTGTTTGTATATATGTACATCCACCATATACACATATATGTAACATAAGACAGAATGGAAAACTATGAATCAAATAAACACAGTCTAAGAACTTGTATTTTAATCATGTTTGATGATATGATGATAGCGAGAAAAAAAAAAAAATTCTTGTGCCATAAATCTTCATACACCGGGTCTGCACCGCTCTCAATAATGGAGAACACAAGACCCGGGAATCATCTGATCAGAACCTCACTGTAGATACCGGGGCAGATGTATCAATGTGACGCAGGTAAGAAAAACAGGGACGAGTAGTTTGAAATCCCAAGATGCAGAATTGCTCCAGGAGTGGTGGCCCCTTAGTGCCTAAAATTACGAGGGCATCCCACTGAACAACGGCACATTTGCACACCCTCACCTCTATTGTATATCGGCCTTCTGGCTTGGTGAAATATTTCAGTAGGCTGTAATATTTTTCTTCACCACTAGTATTGCTTGTTCACTTTGCCCAAGGGTTTGTCATAAGGATCTTTCAGGGTGTGGTGCCTTAATGAGATGACCCTTCTGATGGACTAAAGAAGGCCTTAGGTTCTTAGCACCATGCAATCCTCCGGCTCTACCTGCTGCGTTACTTAATCTGGACATAGGGGATGATAGGGCACCAGACAGCAGTAGTGTTGAGTTAAACAAACCAGTAGAACCATGTTTTAGGTCAAACTTTGCTAAAGCTTTAATTCGGCACAAGCCCAAACCAAGCTTTTATCAAAGTTCCACCAGAAACAGTCCTGAACACTGGTGTAGAACACCGTCTGAGAGTCATAAAAGCCCTGTGTAACACTGAGTGTTATACAGCAGTTTTAGGAGTTTTGGTGAACTTCAGATTTAGTTTGAACTAATTTGGACCAAACTGAACTTTTGAAAGGTCACTTATCAGTAGACACCAGAGCACAGAAGCGATTCCCTAAAATTCAGCTGGGGATTGTACCCGTCTTAGACCCTTGTTGGGTATTAAGAAGTGTTCTGGGCCCTTTTTCCTCCTGCAGAAGACTTGCTACAGACAGCATTCTTATGCAAATTTTGTCCTTCAAACCTTTTACACGCATGTGACTTTTTAGTAGTGGTGAGCTATATTTGTACTCCGCATGTGTCGTTAGCGGTGAGGCAGGAAGCTGCACCTTTATCACATTGGGGGGGGAAATCAGAGTTTTAATCTGTATTACTACATGTAAAAGTGCTCAAATTAAGGTGCCCCAAGATAGGCATTTCTAGAGCAGAGCTTAAAAATGTCCTGCATGGGGATTCAAATAATGGGAAGTATGCCCTGCGTCAGTACTGATAAATCTGCCCCATTGCGCTAGGTAATTTCTAACTGTCTTTGGTCTGTATAGGTACAATGGGCCTCACGTGTTTTGAAGACAAAGCAGCCCTGTTCCATACCAACCAATCAGAGTCTGTGTTTCATTACCCCAATGCAGGTTAGTAAATGAAAGCTGAACTCGAATTGGTCCCCATGGGCAACAAGGTCCCTTCTCCCTCTGATACAGTTTTGGTACGTGGGGCCCATCGTCTATTAATATAATGCTTTACATCTTTTACAAAAAACTACTTTGACATATATATATGTATATAGATTTTCACAAAAAATACAAGATAATATCAAAGGTCACAAGGCCAGTAATAACAGATACGTCGTATAGATATGTTCAAAAATATCCAGAGGATTGCAGCAGAGAGTTCGTTAGCGGACATAACGCCGACGCTCTGAGGAACACTGAACGAACTTAGAAAACAATTGCTTAGAGCTCCTGAAAAGAGAAGAAAACGTAACAAAACAGCATAAACGATTCATTAAAGTGAGGACCACATGGATACTGCACACAGACAACAATAAATAACCAGGGTGTCTAGGGGTCCTCAGGGCGGAAGGCTTGGCTGGTGTCCTCAGGGTGTACCGGTGTGACTTTGGCGCTCAGGAGCGTGTAGATGTACGGCCAGATTTTGTTGGTTTCAGTTCCTGAGAATGTGTGAAGAACTCCTTTACTCCTGAAATAGAAGAGAGAGTTACACCAGGAGACATGTACACAGGTGACCAGCGAGGATACCCTTCAGTCTAGGCAGTGCTTACTATAGAATAAGTCCTAATCATCCCGCAAAGCAGGCCCTATAGGGGAGGGGCATATAGGCTCATCTGGGTGGAGCTTAATAACAGCAATTCTAATGTTGGAAGACATGCTGTACTGATTATGGTCTGTACTCCGTTGCTGCCTCTGACTGTTCTGCTGGTGGAATGTCTGTGAATATATATTACTTATCCTGTACTCTTCCCGAGTTACATCCTGTATTATACTCCAGAGCTGCACTCACTATTCTGCTGGTGGAGTCACTGTGTATATCCATTACTTATCCTGTACTGATCCTGAGTTGCATTCCGCATTATACTCCAGAGCTGCACTCACTATTCTGCTGATGGAGTCACTGTGTACATACATTACTTATCCTGTACTGATCCTGAGTTACATCCTGTATTATACTCCAGAGCTGTACTCACTATTCTGCTGGTGGACTCCCCTAGTATATACATTACTTATCCTGTACTGATCCTGAGTTACATCCTGTATTATACTCCAGAGCTGTACTCACTATTCTGCTGGTGGACTCCCCTAGTATATACATTACTTATCCTGTACTGATCCTGAGTTACATCCTGTATTATACTCCAGAGCTGCACTCACTATTCTGCTGGTGGACTCCCCTAGTATATACATTACTTATCCTGTACTGATCCTGAGTTACATCCTGTATTATACTCCAGAGCTGCACTCACTATTCTGCTGGTGGAGTCAGTATACGGAGTATAGCTTTAGAGTATAATACTGGATGTAACTCAGAGTCAGTGCAGGATAAGTAATGTATGCACATAGTGACTGCCCCAACAGTTAGTGAGTGCAGCTCTGGAGTATAATACTGAATATAACTCAGGATCAGTACAGGATAAGTAATGTATATATGCAGTGACTCCACCAGCAGAATAGTGATGGCAGCTCTGGAGTATAATACTGGATATAACTTAGGATCAGTGCAGGATAAGTAATGTATGTACAAAGTGACCACCAGCAGAATAGTGAGTGCAGCTCTGGAGTATAATACAGGATGTAACTCAGGATCAGTACAGGATAAGTAATGTATGTACACAGTAAATCCACCAGCAGAACAGTGAGTGCAGCTCTGGATAAGATACAGGATCACGGCATGATAAATATTTTTTTCTTTTTTACAAATGCTTTAACTTGCATCCACATCTGTGAAGTCCGACTTTCTTGCACAACATGGAGCTGCAGCCTGGTTGCTTATTCATTTATGTAGCACAAAACCATCCTACACTTGAGCATTAAACTCATGCAAGATCCCCCAGCTGAGTGTTAAGCTGTGAATGTGTCCGGCTCAACAAGTGCAGCTATTTTTGTCCTCGTCACAGAGACTATGCAGTGACTTCTTATCATGAGACACATGGCTGACAGGATCAGGCCGTTCCTGTACAGTACTGGATTTCCACAGGCCAGGTTACATGATATAGACTAACGGACCGGAAAACTAGTGCAAGAGTGCCTTATGGGAGTGCGGTTCACAGGACGCCTTGTAAAATGTTCTACTAGAAGATGATGCAGTAAAGGTGCGTTGAGAAAACTGTTCAAATGAGCGAGAGTGAACGATAGTCATTCGGTCTAAACGCGGTCAACGACTGAATGATGAATGAGAATCGCTCGCTACTCGCTCAACGTTTATTTATTGCAGGCATAAAAATCATTGTTGGCTCGTTCACTTCTTTCAGTTTAAGTGGATAATCTCCCATCAATAAGCTGCTACAGAGGGAGACTAGAAGGACCTTCTCTAGCTCTCCGCAGGACCCACCAGTACACAGTTGCCCATTGATTGCAATGGGACCCTTGAAAGGCTTCATTTGTCTTCTGGCTGCACTGCAAGGAACAGCTTTTGACTCCAACAAAAAGTATAGAGTGTGGGTGAATGATGGTCTAAGGCCTCATGTCCACGGGCAAAAGAAGAATTAAAATCCGCAGCAGATTTTAACTCTTCTCCTGCCCGCGGATCCGCATCCCATAGGGATGCATTGACCACCCACGGGTAGATAAATACCCGCGGATGGTCAATAAAAGTGATTTTTTTAAAAATGGAGCATGAAAAAATTTGGACCATGCTCCATTTTTGTGCCGGTCTCCCGCGGGGACGGCTCCCGCGGGCTTCTATTGAAGCCTATGAAAGCCGTCCGGATCCGCGGGAGGCAAAAATCGGAATTTACTCTCCCGCTCCGGTTCCGGAGCGGGCGAGAGGTGAGTTTATTCTTATTTTTATGCCTCATGTCCGCGGGGCAGGAGGGACCCGCTACGGATTCTCCATGGAGAATCCGGAGCGGGCCTGATTTTCCCCGTGGACATGAGGCCTAAGCCTTCAAAGTTAACCACTGATAGGTAATATATGTGCCTGGACATAGGAGCCATGAAAACACAAAACTAATTAGGCAATCATTTTGCGATTGTCCTTTTGCCTTCTTATATACAAAAGTGAAAAGTTAATTATCAGAGATGAGCGAGCGTACTCGCTAAAGGCAAACTACCCACGGGGGGGGGGGGGGAGTGGCGGAAAAGAGCGGGGAGGAACAGGGGGAGGGGGGAGATCTCTCTCTCACTCTCTCCCCCCTGCAACTCACTGCTCTACCCCACTGGCACCCAAATCTTTTGAGACAAGCGGGCAGGTACTCGCTCGAGTAGTTTGCTTTAGCGAGTACACTCGCTCATCTTTTAATTATTTATTGTGCAGTAGACACACAGAGGATCAGAACGGGTTGAATCTAATATGGAACAAGGCACTTAAGAGTGGCAAGATAATACTAATGGTCCTCAGATGGGAGACTATAATCTGTGGGATGCGCCTTAATTAATCCACTGACGCAGACCTCCAGTTGACCATAGATTTAAAGGAACTTTCCAGGCAAAAGCTATTGATGACTTATTCTATTGATAGGTCATCAATAGTTAATCCGCTCAGGTTCCCCGTTCATGAGCTGATCACCTGGCCCACTGTCAGTGGAGTGGGCCAGACAGGCGTTCTAGGGGTAAGAAGCGGAAGTGCCCTAGTTGGCTTCACTCCCATTGAAACCAATGGGAGCTGAAGCCAGCAATTACACTTCTGGCACTTCCACCACCGACAACAGACATGAGTGTTATAGTCTCTAGCTCCTATTGATTTCAATGGAAGTAAAGCCACTACTGCTCCTGCCCCCTGTAACGCATGTCTGGCCCACTGTACTGACAGCGGGCCAGGTGATCAGCTCATCACGACTTATCCTCTGGATTGGTCATCAATAGTTTTTGCCCTAAAAAGGCCTCAAAGATCACAAGCTATCCCAATTTGCTTTATTCCTGGATGCCCCTTGGCTTCAGAAACCCTCAGAGATCAGGGACAAGCAGCAGCCAGTATACCTTATCCCTGCAGCTGTTGCTATAGGTGAAATAGGTTACTACATACCAGATATATAAATGAATTATTGCCCATGCACGGGTTGGATCTGTCAGAGTAACAGAGGCTCTTTTTGAGCTGTTGTCTATTAAGGAGGTGTTGCAAGCATGGAACACCTGCAACCACCACCACCACCACCACCCCTCTATTGTGTACATATGGTCATATATACAGGAGTTGTAGTCAAACATCCCCTTTAAAATCTAGTTCAAAAAAAGAAGGTAAAATGACAAAAGAGAAGTCGTATTGTTCCTCCGATTCACAGTGGAAGCTTTTCATGCAGTAGTTCGCAGTAAGTCAGGACCGGCTCCATGTAAGGAGCTCCTGAATGAGCGGTTATGTAATCTGCTGAATCACTCGGTTCTGCTATTTGACTCATGCAATAACACTACTACTACGAAAACTTACTTGTATCGCTCTATCACCGGTTTTGCAACATCTTTGTATTGGCGCAGTCTGGCGACCACTGCGTCAGGCTTGTCATCCTCCTGCTGGACAAGAGGCTCCCCGGTGACATCATCAATGCCCTGAAATCAGAAATTTAACACTTTAGTGATGGCCAATACGCCTTTATACTGACTTCACTAATAGGCTTTTAACCTCCATATACATATGTTTAAGGCAGTGGCTTAGCTGACTAATGACAGCAGGAATGGGGTTTAACCCCTTAAATACCACAATTAGTAGCAACTGCAGCATGTAAGCAGGTGACAAGGGGAGAGGGCTCCTTCTGCCACACATTGGCGTGTGTGTGTGTGGGGGGGAGGGGGGGGGCTCAAGGGAACAAGGGCAGTTCAGACCATGGAGAGTTTTGCAGAAAGAGTTACCCCGTACTGTTAGAAACGTAACTAATTATGTTTATATAACATTCTTCGATCTCTGGCATCAGAAGTGAGTAATAAGCATCACTCGGCTGTTGCAATACTACAACTCCTAACATGTCCCCAGGCTGTCCGGGCGTGCCGAGAGCTGCTGCCTCACTGAGAGCTAGAGGTTACATATCTGCATTTTACAGTCTTCTACAGACTTTGGCTCTATAATCCGTGTTACCACATGTCTTCCAGATGTCCTATGACCTATATAATAAACGCCATTACACTGCAGCAAACATTTTTTTTGCTACAAGGAACAATGCCATGTGATATAGATAATTCTACACAAAATGCTATAACCTGACTATTCTGATAATGCGCCACCAACTAATAACAAGCAAGATGATAATAAGAGAAATAAAAAGGATGACATTCAATGGATGGCATTCTTCAAAAAACTGTTCTGATTGGGTAACATGATTTACCTAAAATGTCTACACAGAAATTATATATTACCAATGCTCTACAGAGAAAATATGTTATTCTTTCCTTTTCAGTTGTTTTGCATTATACCACATAGGGGGCAGTATTATAGTAGTTATATTCTTGTACATAGGGGGCAGTATTATAGTAGTTATATTCTTGTACATAGGGGCCAGTATTATAGTAGTTATATTATTGTACATAGGGAGCAGTATTATAGTAGTTATATTCTTGTACATATGAGGCAGCAGAATTATAGTAGTTATATTCTTGTACATAGGGAGCAGTATTATAGTAGTTATATTCTTGTACATAGGGGGCAGTATTATAGTAGCTATATTCTTGTACATAGGGGGCAGTATTATAGTAGATATATTCTTGTACATAGGGGGCAGTATTATAGTAGATATATTCTTACACATAGGGGGCGGTATTATAGTAGTTAGATTCTTGTACATAGGGGGCAGTATTATAGTAGTTATATTCTTGTACATAGGAGCAGTATTATAGTAGTTATATTCTTGTACATATGAGGCAGCAGAATTATAGTAGTTATATTCTTGTACATAGGGGGCAGTATTATAGTAGTTATATTCTTGTACATAAGGAGCAGTATTATAGTTGTTATATTCTTGTACATAGGGAGCAGTATTATAGTAGTTATATTCTTGTACATAGGGGGCAGTATTATAGTAGTTATATTCTTGTACATAGAGGGCAGTATTATAGTAGTTATATTCTTGTACATAGGGGCAGTATTATAGTAGTTATATTCTTGTACATAGGGGGCAGTATTATAGTAGTTATATTCTTGTACATAGGGGGGCAGTATTATAGTAGCTATATTCTTGTACATAGGGGGCAGTATTATAGTAGTTATATTCTTGTACATAGGGAGCAGTATTATAGTAGTTATATTCTTGTACATAGAGGCAGTATTATAGTAGTTCTATTCTTGTACATAGAGGGCAGTATTATAGTAGTTATATTCTTGTACATAGAGGGCAGTATTATAGTAGTTATATTCTTGTACATAGGGAGCAGAATTATAGTAGTTATATTCTTGTACATAGGGGGCAGTGTTATAGTAGTTATATTCTTGTACATAGGGGGCAGTATTATAGTAGTTATATTCTTGTACATGGGGACAGTATTATAGTAGTTATATTCTTGTACATGGGGACAGTATTATAGTAGTTATATTCTTGTACATGGGGGCAGTATTATAGTAGTTATATTCTTGTACATAGGAGCAGTATTATAGTAGTTATATTCTTGTACATAGAGGCAGTATTATAGTAGTTATATTCTTGTACATATGAGGCAGCAGAATTATAGTAGTTATATTCTTGTACATAGGGGGCAGTATTATAGTAGTTATATTCTTGTACATAGGGAGCAGTATTATAGTAGTTATATTCTTGTACATAGAGGCAGTATTATAGTAGTTATATTCTTGTACATAGAGGGCAGTATTATAGTAGTTATATTCTTGTACATAGGAGCAGTATTATAGCAGTTATATTCTTGTACATGGGGGGCAGTATTATAGTAGTTATATTCTTGTACATATGAGGCCGCAGAATTATAGTAGTTATATTCTTGTACATAGGGGGCAATATTATAGTAGTTATATTCTTGTACATAGGGGGCAATATTATAGTAGTTATATTCTTGTACATAGGGAGCAGTATTATAGTAGTTATATTCTTGTACATAGGGAGCAGTATTATAGTAGTTATATTCTTGTACATAGGGAGCAGTATTACAGTAGTTATATTCTTGTACATAGGGAGCAGTATTATAGTAGTTATATTCTTGTACATAGGGAGCAGTATTATAGTAGTTATATTCTTGTACATAGGGGCAGTATTATAGTAGTTCTATTCTTGTACATAGAGGGCAGTATTATAGTAGTTATATTCTTGTACATAGAGGGCAGTATTATAGTAGTTATATTCTTGTACATAGGGGGCAGTATTATAGTAGTTATATTCTTGTACATAGGAGCAGTATTATAGTAGTTATATTCTTGTACATGGGGGGCAGTATTATAGTAGTTATATTCTTGTACATATGAGGCAGCAGAATTATAGTAGTTATATTCTTGTACATAGGGGGCAGTATTATAGTAGTTATATTCTTGTACATAGGGAGCAGTATTATAGTAGTTATATTCTTGTACATAGAGGCAGTATTATAGTAGTTCTATTCTTGTACATAGAGGCAGTATTATAGTAGTTCTATTCTTGTACATAGAGGGCAGTATTATAGTAGTTATATTCTTGTACATAGAGGGCAGTATTATAGTAGTTATATTCTTGTACATAGGGGGCAGTATTATAGTAGTTATATTCTTGTACATAGGAGCAGTATTATAGTAGTTATATTCTTGTACATGGGGGGCAGTATTATAGTAGTTATATTCTTGTACATAGGGGGCAGTATTATAGTAGTTATATTCTTGTACATGGGGGCAGTATTTTAGTAGTTATATTCTTGTACATGGGGGCAGTATTATAGTAGTTATATTCTTGTACATATAAGGCAGCAGAATTATAGTAGTTATATTCTTGTACATAGGAGGCAGCAGAATTATAGTAGTTATATTCTTGTACATAGGGGGCAGTATTATAGTAGTTATATTCTTATACATAGGAGGCAGCAGAATTATAGTAGTTATATTCTTGTACACAGGGGGCAGTATTATAGTAGTTATATTCTTGTACATAGGGGGCAGTATTATAGTTATATTCTTGTACATAGCAGCAGTATTATAGTAGCTATATTCTTGTACATAGAGGCAGTATTATAGTAGTTATATTCTTGTACATAGAGGGCAGTATTATAGTAGTTATATTCTTGTACATAGAGGGCAGTATTATAGTAGTTATATTCTTGTACATAGAGGGCAGTATTATAGTAGTTATATTCTTGTACATAGAGGGCAGTATTATAGTAGTTATATTCTTGTACATAGGGGGCAGTATTATAGTAGTTATATTCTTGTACATAGGGGGCAGTATTATAGTAGTTATATTCTTGTACATAGGGAGCAGTATTATAGTAGTTATATTCTTGTACATAGTAGGCAGCAGAATTATAGTAGTTATATTCTTGTACATAGGGGGCAGTATTATAGTAGTTATATTCTTGTACATGGGGGGCAGTATTATAGTAGTTATATTCTTGTACATATGAGGCAGCAGAATTATAGTAGTTATATTCTTGTACATAGGGGGCAGTATTATAGTAGTTATATTCTTGTACATGGGGGCAGTATTTTAGTAGTTATATTCTTGTACATGGGGGCAGTATTATAGTAGTTATATTCTTGTACATAGGAGGCAGCAGTATTATAGTAGTTATATTCTTGTACATATAAGGCAGCAGAATTATAGTAGTTATATTCTTGTACATAGGAGGCAGCAGAATTATAGTAGTTATATTCTTGTACATAGGGGGCAGTATTATAGTAGTTATATTCTTATACATAGGAGGCAGCAGAATTATAGTAGTTATATTCTTGTACACAGGGGGCAGTATTATAGTAGTTATATTCTTGTACATAGGGGGCAGTATTATAGTTATATTCTTGTACATAGCAGCAGTATTATAGTAGCTATATTCTTGTACATAGAGGCAGTATTATAGTAGTTATATTCTTGTACATAGAGGGCAGTATTATAGTAGTTATATTCTTGTACATAGAGGGCAGTATTATAGTAGTTATATTCTTGTACATAGAGGGCAGTATTATAGTAGTTATATTCTTGTACATAGGGGGCAGTATTATAGTAGTTATATTCTTGTACATAGGGGGCAGTATTCTAGCAGTTATATTCTTGTACATAGGGAGCAGTATTATAGTAGTTATATTCTTGTACATAGTAGGCAGCAGAATTATAGTAGTTATATTCTTGTACATAGGGGGCAGTATTATAGTAGTTATATTCTTGTACATGGGGGGCAGTATTATAGTAGTTATATTCTTGTACATATGAGGCAGCAGAATTATAGTAGTTATATTCTTGTACATAGGGGGCAGTGTTATAGTAGTTATATTCTTGTACATAGGGGGCAGTATTATAGTAGTTATATTCTTGTACATAGGGGGCAGTATTATAGTAGTTATATTCTTGTACATGGGGACAGTATTATAGTAGTTATATTCTTGTACATGGGGACAGTATTATAGTAGTTATATTCTTGTACATAGGAGGCAGCAGAATTATAGTAGTTATATTCTTGTACATAGGGGGCAGTATTATAGTAGTTATATTCTTGTACATAGGGGGCAGTATTATAGTAGTTAGATTCTTGTACATAGGGGGCAGTATTATAGTAGTTATATTCTTGTACATAGGGGCAGTATTATAGTAGTTCTATTCTTGTACATAGGGGCAGTATTATAGTAGTTCTATTCTTGTACATAGGCGGCAGTATTATAGTAGTTCTATTCTTGTACATAGGCGGCAGTATTATAGTTGTTCTATTCTTGTACATAGGCGGCAGTATTATAGTAGTTCTATTCTTGTACATAGGAGGCAGCATTATAGTATTTATATTCTTGTACATAGGGGGCAAGTATTATAGTAGCCATATTCTTATACATAGGGGGCAGTATTATAGTAGTTATATTCTTATACATAGGGGGCAGTATTATAGTAGCTATATTCTTGTATATAGGGAGCAGCATTATAGTAGTTATATTCTTGTACATAGAAGGCAGTATTATAGTAGTTCTATTCTTGTACACAGGAGCAGTATTATAGTAGTTCTATTCTTGTACACAGGAGCAGTATTATAGTAGTTATATTCTTGTACATAGGGGGCAGTATTATAGTAGTTATATTCTTGTACACAGGAGCAGTATTATAGTAGTTATATTCTTGAACATTGGGGTCAGTATTATAGTTATAATATGTAGTTAAAGTGATGTATATCACTAGAAAACACCATTACTTTATAAATCAGGAGCAATTTAACATCTGTGACTCCATCGGTCCGGAGAATAAAGGTGTTAGTGTAGTGTTGCATCATCTTTACGGTTTTACCCTGCACAACTCAACAGCTCCCCTGACATCAAAATTGAATTGAACTGCAGCGTGGACTAAAAAGGGGATGCAGTGCTACATCAATGCTGTAGCCCCTGTATTGTCAGGATTGGAGGTTGGAGCCCCAACAAACAAATTCATGCCTAGTGATCCTGGCAATATGCTATGACTTTCTAATATGGGAATACCCTTGTAATATTGTAAGGCTTGTAATAGCTTCCAGCCAACAGTGTTCATTTTACAGTATTGCGGTTTCTCGGCAGTTACATAAGAAGTTGCAGTGTAAAATCAGCTAAAATTAGCCACATTGTAATTGTACTATTTGCTTTGCAACTTGTACAAATGAAAGCAGGATAGACATAACAATCATTTGAGTCCATTGAAAAATGCAATCTAAAACGGATTTTTAGTTAATCTCTCCTTAAGGCCTCGGTTAGACGAGCATTTGGTTTCACTTTTTTGCGCAGAAAATAATGCACTCCATGGATGTGCAAAACGCGCGTAATCGAAGCTCCGTGCTACTAGAGAAGTGGTACTTGTAGAAGCACAGCTGCTCCACGAAGGTCCTCTCAGCACGGTCACAGTGTTCAGTGATGAGGAGTCTGCAGCGGGGACGAAAGAATCCTGTCACAGCTGTAGCAGAGGGCCACGATGCTATCCTATTGCTTTCAATGGGCCGGGCGCTACTACCGGCCCATTGAAAACAATGGGATGACGGCAACCCCTTGCAGCGATGATTTTCGAAATAAGCCCTGCCCCCGAAAATCATCCCTAGCTGTTAAAAAAAAAAAAAATTTATAAATTTAACTCACGTAGAAGCGTTGTCCGGCTCTTATCCCCATTCCGTCAGTCTTCATCTGTCTTCTGGTGGTTGGGGATTGAAAAATCGCCACCTCCAGACAGCGCTGCCTCCGAGTGCTCTGACCAATCAGAGGCAGCGCTCAGCCATTCATTTAATGACAGCTGAGCGCTGCCTCCGATTGGCTGAGCGCTGTGACTAATCACTTCATCTCATTGCTTTTAATGGGACGGCAGCAGCGCCAGCTCCATTGAAAGCAATGGGATAGCATTGCGGTCCTCTGCCACAGCTGTGACAGTTGTGGCAAGGGGTTTCCTTCATCCCCGCGTGGAGTCCCATCATCACTGAATACTAGGATAGTGCTGTCACAGTATTCAGTGATGAGGGGACTCCCAACAGGGATTAATGGAACATCACACAATGTCTTTACGCGCAGCACGGACCATACGGCGCGCATTATAGGCACACATGTCCTACCTTTTGCAGGTACGAGTATTTTGCGCCTCTAAAAAAACAGCCATGTGAACAGTGCATAGGAAACCAATGGTTCCAATAGATGCAACTTTTTTGCACACATAGGCATGCAAATAAAAATTATATATATATCTAGATCTAGATTTTGTCTGACCGCGACCTAAAAGGAGAATGTCACTGCTCATATAATAAGGGCACACCTATGCTGCAGTCTTGGCATGGACGGAGCGTCAGGGGGTGCTGGGGTCGCAATGGCGACCCGGCCCTTGAGCTTAAGGGGGCCCCGAGGTCGCCCTCCCACCATTAACAAACATACATTCATGCCGCGCTGTCAGCCGTCCAGTCCAGCCGACAGGATGAGCCAGAGAGGAAGTCGGGGAGGGGTGAGGAGAAGGAGGGGCCACGGGGGGGATGCACGGCACAGCACTGTGTAACAGGATGATGTCGTCATCCCCCTGCTAACACCGTGCACGTCGGCTCCGTATGTGCCCTGCTGCTGCTGAGAAGTGACAGGGGTCACGAACTGCAATTCATTCTGGTATGTGTGCTTTTAGGTGGATCATTGGCTTAGTGGGGAGGGCTTTTGGACTGAGGGACAGCAAGGGTTAAAGTTCTGCTGCTCTGCTACCTGAATGCTGCTATTGGACAGAGTGGGCTAGTGGGGAAGGGAAGGGGACAACTGTGTACAATTCTTTTTTTTTTAGATTATATATGACTTTTTATGCTATATATAATTTTATATAACTTTGTCCTGGACCCCTTTTAAATTGAAACGGACCCACTAATGAGCTGAAGATTTCCACCTTCAGAAACCCACAACTATCAATGTTTATTGTCAGGGGAAGCTGCAGCCAGTCAATTTAACCCCTTAGGCCGCCTGCAGACGGCCGGGTCGGATCCGGCTGCAAGAATTCTCGCAGCGGGACCCGACCCGAGCGTCTGCAGAGAGCAGCGCGGCACTCACCTCTCCCGCAGCCCCGGCTCTTTCATGTGGCGGCTGTCGGGCAGCCGACGCATGCGCAGAGCGGAGCCGGCGGCCGGTGAGTGACGTTTCTGTGTGGGGCTCTGCAAGCCGCGCACAGAAATAGAGCATGCCGCGATTTGTTTGCCGCGCGGCATTTCGAGCGGCCGTCTGTAGAGGATTGCGCTTGTTAACGCAATCCTATGCCAGCTTCCAGGGGCGGAAATTCCGCAGGAAGTCCCGCTGCGGAATTTCCGCCCGTCTGCAGACGGCCTTAGTACCAAAGCCTCTTTGCATCTTATTGACTAACTTTTTCAGTTCTTTTCATCATCCTAATCCAAATACCATGACTTTTACATTTTTCTGTCAACATAGCCGTATGAGGGCTTGCTTTTGCAGGACAAGTTGTATTTTTTAACCCTTTAAGGACATGGCCTTTTTTGGGCTTAAGAACGCAACGATTTTTAGCAGATTTTTATCTCCATTTTTCAAAAGCCATAACGTTTTTACTTTCCTGTTGACACGGACTTGTTTTTTGCGTCGCGAGCTGTAGTTTTTGATAGACTATATTGTAAAACTTTTATTATTTTTTTTATGATAGCAGGGAGAGAAAACGCATCAATTTTTTTTGGGTGTTTTTTTTACAGCGTTAATCATGCAGCATAAATGACACAATACATTTTTTCTGCGGGTCGGTACGGTTACAACGATACCAAAGTTCTAATATTTGTTTTTAGGTTTTTCTTCTTTTCTGCAATAAAAACCCTTTTTTTGGAAATCTTTTTTTTTCTCTATCACTGCATTCAAAGTTCTGTAACTTTTTTATTTTTCTTGTGAGACAAGCTGTAGCTTTTATTGGTACCATTTTGGGGTATTTATGGCTTTTTTGATCACTTTTACTGCATTTTTTGGAAGGCAAAATGCTAAAAATTAGCATTTTGCCTCTGTTTTTTACCCTTTTTTTACGCTTTTTGCCATACAAAATAAAAAGCATGTTCAACTTTTTGTACACGTCGTTATGGATGCATCAATACTAAATATGTGCTATTTTAATTTTTTTTACCTTTTTTATGCTAATATGAGAAAAAGCACAAAAAAAGTATTTTTCACGTTTTTTACCTTTTTTTTTTTTTGCACATTATTAGCTTTTTTTTTTTACACCATCTGTGTCCCTCTGAGGGAATTAAAGCACTGCACTGATAATTGATGTGATAAGGCATGGCAGGACTTCTGTCCTGCCATGTCTTATCGCTTATACAGCAATCCCAGGCACTGGCAACACAGGAATGCCAGTATCTGGCGTCCTGTTGCCATGGCCACAGGCCGGGCTCTCTACGATCTATATAGATCGCGACAGGGAAGGGGTTAACAGCGGGGGGCGCATCTCCGATGCCCCCCCTCTGCTGCAGCGGGAGGCCGGCTATGAAGACTTCAGCCAACCACAATCAGAGCTACCAGCAGGCGGGGATTTTAAATCCCCGGCTGCTGATAGCTCATAACTACAGAGTCGGGGACAGCGCCAGAAGTCGCAACTGAGCCCCGGCAGCTGAAGGGAGGTGAGTATTGTTTTTTCTTAATTTTTGCACAATTTTAAATGGCTTTTCAGGGAAGGGCTTATGAAGAAGCCATAGACGGGATGCCATAGACAGGATGCCGGCAGCAGGATTCTCTACCGCAGCTGTCATGTGTGACAGCTGCGGTGGAGAATTGAAGAATTCCCTTTGCTGCATCTGCCACAGATGTGGCAGAAGGGAATTCTTTTTGAACTAGCGTCAGTGAAGGAAACATCTGCCGCATGCGGCAGATGTGTTCTTCATGACCGCTGGGGACACAGCAGTGGCGGAGGGGCAAGTTGTTTTTTTTTTTGTTTTTTGTTTTGCACTAAAATGTTTCTTTTTCAGGGAAGGGCTTATATGTAAAGCCCTTCTCTGAAAAAGAATGCAGGGGGCCGGCAGAGCATTGTTTTCAATGGAGCCGCCGGCAGCAGCCATGGCTCCATTGACAACAAGCACGCAGCTGTGTTCACGCGTGTTTTTGCTCGTACCTAGGTGCGGATGCATGTACGTACCTAAGTACGCACAAAAACACACTCTTGTGAACCCACCCTTCATGAAAATAAAATAAGTTTATATTTGTAAGCTTTTTCCCTATTACTGGGGGGGGGGGGTCCTAGCTGTGGAGGGGGGGCCCCAAACTGAACTCTTGCACCCGGGCCCACAAGTCTGTAGGTACGCCCGAGTCTTGGGGTTTGTTTATTTTTCATTGTATACTGTCCAATTTGGAAAATCATCCAGGCCAATACAGGCAGAGAGAAGTCTACTTGACAGGTCGTGTGCAGCTTTTCAGAGGATCACATGATAACCAAGGAACCCTACTTATTTTGAACGTCTTAGAATCTGCAGGTGACAAGTGGAGGAGATGCTTCTGTGTCTGGGACTCTTGCTTGCATTATTTGTATCGACAGTATAATATCCTTGGGCTCAAGCCATCAATGTGTGGCTAGTGGAACTCCGACCCTGAGGACTCCTATCGATCAGAAAAGCAAAGTGACCAAGCCACTTCCTGCAGCACCTAAGGGCACTGCAATAATACCTCTGCAGCGCCACCTATTGGAAGGCAGCATTCCTGTAAATCAATGTTAGACTCTATACAAGACTTTATGACAATGACTGGGAATTGAAAACCGAAAGCAAGAGAACTACACACATACAGCTGTTTTGGTGGTTTTGCTCCTCATCAGCATGCAGTAGGTTTGTAAGGTGGTATTGTTGCATCTCCCTTATTTGCCCATTTCCCCAGAGGAGCATGCATGGCCTTATAAGTCTCCTCACTCACCTTCTAGGTGCTCTCCTTAGGCAGAGAGGATACCCTTCCCGACCCACTTACTGGCCTAGCATGGCACCTTCACTGTTCCATATACAGAAGCACTTCTATACATGCAGCTATGCCTGATACTGCAGCTCAGCCGCATTCACTGGGATGTAAAGCAGCAGCTCCATCCATTATAGTCAAACTTCATACTAAAGAGAACCAGCAGCCAACAATGAGTGTTCTTACGTGCACTTGAGGAGGGTTGAATTCCAGATTGTAGACCCTTCCACTGGGCAAGTGAACCCACCGCGTATTCAAACGATCCTTCAGGGTCTCGAATGGGATGTTTAATGTGATCACCAGATCTAGATCACAGATCTTATCAAGAGACTCGGCCTGCACCACGGTCCTGGGAAACCCTAAGCACAGAGACAAAACATAAGCAGATATTCAGAACGTTGAAAACGTCATGCGAGGATGGAAAAAACAAGAACATGAATGAAAGTTTAGTCGGTGGCGCTGGTCAGGCCCCAACGCGCCCTTTGTAATTATGTGTAAGATGATTACTAATTGCCATGTTTTCAGAGTTGCTTCGAGGCAGCTGAGCAAATCTCTAGTTTTCCTCTCTGCTTCATCAGATTGTGCTAAGGTCATTGAGGTGCTTGTAGATAATGTATTAGATATTCGTTATTTTGCAATCTGTTATTGTGTTCTGGTTATATTTTTTTTAATTCAATGTTAACATAATTATATGGGCGGCCATCTTGTCTCAGCTGCTGCTGTGAGCTTTTCCTTACAGCAGCCACATGACCTTAGGATACCTCAGTCAGAAAAGAACTCATTGACTTCTAAGGGAAAGTGTTGCGGTCATACTCTGACAGTGTGCAGAGAGGGGGAGGAGGGGAGCTGTCTCCATCACCGATCAGTGGTGGATCCTGTTTCAGCCTGGGTTCACACCAGTGCTACTGTTTTCAATTGTTCAGATCCATCCTAGGAGCCAAATATTGGAAAACGTGTTGGATCCAACACATGCAGGACCTGAATGAGGCCAGACAGACCCCCATTCACTATAGCTGGGTGTGTCCGGTTTTCAGTATGGCTTCCAGTATTGTATCAGACAAAATAGTGCAGCATGCAACACTATTTTGTCCAGCATTTTTTATGGGATTTGCAGCAGATACTCCAAACGGAGCCTCCAGGACAGATGTGAATAGAGTCTTATGTGTCTTGAGTTTTCCAAAGGCTCATTCACATCAGTATTGAAGGTTACATTCTAAATCTCTGTCACTGATTTCTGCTTAAAAAACAAACAAAAAAAAAAACACATTTACAGCAGCTCCACAAACCTCACTGACAGTTTGCTACAATGTATCAATTTGGAGTTAAAGATGTTTAGCTCACAGAGCATTGTCTAGATTGGATACAATTGTATCAACGGCTCTGTATATTGGCATCCGTTCCTCCTATATGTCTGTCTGTTTTATGTAGCACATTATTTTAAAATATCTTAACATTCAGTTTTCAGGTCATCCTCATCTGTGAAAGGGCTTATTTGATTTAATTGGGACCCCTCTGTCTCAGTGAATAGTCCCTGCTAAGAGCACAACTAGCTATGTGCAGCATTTGAAGTTGCTTTCACACCCGTGTAAGGGGTGCTGTTTACCTGCTCCCTTCAGGGGAGCAGGAAAGGAGAAATCCCTGGCTGAACAGATCAGTCTGATGGAACCAAACAGCGCTGAACTGACCCCATTGACTATAATGGGGTCCATTCGGTTTCCGCTGAGCTACTCAGCATTTTATTGGAAGAAAAAGCAGTGCATGCAGCGCTATTCCTTCTGGTGTTTTGTGTCGGACCTGCGACGGAACCTCCAACCGGAGGTTCTAGCATAGATGTGAACCCGGCCTTGGCAAGAGTGTTCTCATTCTAGTGAAAAAATGAAATAAGGTGTAGTAGAAAGTTGTAGAACTTCATTTAGACCGGAAGACCCTCTTAGCACAGAGCAGGAGCTTTCTGATTTAGTGGTCTTTGATTCTTCCCCATACGGGGTCTATCCTGCCATCAGGACGTTTCATAGAGGATATTACCGAGAAGAGATTCTCAGTATCCGGGCATAGAAGGCACATAATATATAATACATAAACAGGTCTGTAGTTTATTTTGAAAGCAAATTAAGGGAAACATTATGTCCATAAATCTGTAATGTCAGCCATATAAATTATACCGCTAGATACAGGGCAGAGAATTACTGCAGATACAAATATAACCTGGTGACAGCTGGGGACAAGAGAACATTACTCTGCTGGGAAATCTCCTGCTGGAAGAGATTAAACCGCAGGTTCACCCAATAGACATTGATATGTGGATACAGGCAGTATTCTTCAATGCATGGAACTTTAAGGAGGTTTTCCAACCTGATTTATGGCCGTAGTCATGTGGAGCTGGACGATACGTCACTGCACTGTCCTGTGAGGGCCCCGTGACTGGAGATGTAGGCATGTGGCATGCTTTAGAGTCTATGTGCCAGATGAGGGTGATGAAGAGGATACCAATATTAAAGATATAGCTCTTAGACCCCAAATGCAAAATACTGGTATTAAAAATAATTATATATAACCAGTATTCTGCATTGGGGGTCTCAGAGCTTAGTTTTGCCTTAGACGTACCCAGTCATTAGTCATCAAGACCTGTTCTCCAAATCACAGAAATCTGGTGGTTGATAATTGAAGACCATCAGAATTATGCAGACACATGCATCTCTAAACCCTAGTCAAGAGCGGTGTCGTCTCTCCTTAAGGAGAGCACTCAAAAAGTGTGTGGAGACACCTAGGGGGTGTGTAGGTCAGGGAGGGGGTGAAATAGGGGGAGAGGCATAGTCTCTGGGAAAGAACCCAGAAGGGGTGTGAGAAGACCCCTCAGAGGTGAGTGAGGAGACTTATAAAGTCACTGCTTACTCCTCTGGGTGATTTATGCAAATAAGGAAAACGCTACAATACCTCTGCAGCGCCACCTATTGGATATCAGCATTCCTTCAAATCAATGTCCGACTCTTTAATAAGTCTGTAAATGTACTCTACTCTGATGTCTCATGGTTGGAATTTTCTCCACCACATGCAACTGTACACTGTGGAGTGTTATTACAGATGATAATATACTGAACCAGCAGAGGGCAGCAATGAGTTTTCAGATCATACAGCAGGGGTGTCAAACTCATTTTCAGAGGACCACACCAGCCCCATGGTTGCCTTCAAAAGGGCCGATTAGAATTGTAAGACTGTATAGTAAGTGATTGCTCACATGAGCAGATTAGCGCAGCGCATTATGCACGCAATACGCAGTGAACTGAACCCATTGATTTCAAGCAGTTTGTTTACATGAGCGAATTTGTTCCACGCGATGTGCAATGCGACATGACCGATTTTGGTTCGTATTAGCATCGCAATAGTCCATTGAAGTATATGGTCCAGAGCAAATACGCAGTGAATACGCAGTGAATACACAGTGAATACACAGTGAATACACAGTGAATACACAGTGAACCTGCGTATTTGTGCACCACTTCAATGAACCCATCTGTATTCTTATTTGTGTGCGCAAATGCACAATGTATTTGTGCATAAAAAAAAATTCACACCGAAGCGCCCGAAAAACGTGGATGGAACATTTTTTCAATTGCACAAATATGCAGCGTATTTACGCAACCAAAATACTCTTACGCCCGTGTGAACAAGCCCTAATAGTGACACCTATAGTGGCCACAATAGTAATGGTGTTCTAGATAGTGGGTTGAGTAGTAATAATGCCCCCAGAGTGCCCCAGTAAAAATAGTGAACCCCATAGTGGCCCCAGTAGTAGTAGTAGTAGTAGTAGTAGTAGTAGTAGTAATGAACTCCATAGTGGCCCCAGTAGTAGTAGTAATGAACTCCATAGTGGCCCCAGTAGTAATAGTGTCCCTATAATAATAGTGAACCCCATAGTAACTCCAGTAGTGACAGTGAGCCCCCATAGTGCCCCCAGTAGTGATAGTGAGCCCCCATAGTGCCCCCAGTAGTGATAGTGAGCCCCCAGTGACCCCAGTAGTGATAGTGAGCCCCCAGTGACCCCAGTAGTGACAGTGAGCCCCCATAGTGCCCCCAGTAGTGATAGGGAGCCCCCATAGTGCCCCCAGTAGTGATAGGGAGCCCCCAGTGACCCCAGTAGTGACAGTGAGCCCCCATAGTGCCCCCAGTAGTGATAGGGAGCCCCCATAGTGCCCCCAGTAGTGATAGGGAGCCCCCATAGTGCCCCCAGTAGTGATAGTGAGCCCCTATAGTGACCCCAGTAGTGAGGCTGCTCTCACACAGTCCGCTTTTTACAGCATTTAGCACAGCATTTGAAATGCCGCTCTAAGTGCTGTAAAACACTACCATTCGTTTCAACGGGGCCTCACAGACTAGCGTTCGAACGCAGAATTCCTAACTATGATTTTTGAGCCCTGTCCGCTCTATTTTCGTGTGCTTTAGCGCACCTCATCGCCCATCACAATGATAGGGTACCACATGTGGGAGCTGCAGTTAGAGGATTAAATTTCACATGTCTGTTGGGTGACATTTGTCAGAAGGCAGCAAATTCCGGTACATCTGAAAGAGCCCTTTAAGAGGACCTCCTACCTCTCTGACAATCTCGGTTTTAGTAAATACTATATATTCTTCCTTGATATGTATGAATAAATTGACAACTGGGTGTCCAATCAGTGCTGTCTAGTTAGGAACAGGGGAATAGTTATGCCCAGCTGTCAATGTATTCATAAATGTTCAGCAGGAATAGCAGAGGAACGGCACAACATTAGAGGAAAAATGCTTTAGAACAGATATTTCATAAGGAATATAAGTATTTACTGGAGATGAGCGAGTATACTCGGTAAAGGCAATTGCTCGAGCGAGCATTGCCTTTATAGAGTACCTGCCCGCTCGAGATGAAAGGTTCGGGTGCCGGCGCGGGGGAGCGGTGAGTAGCGGCTGTCAGCAGGAGGGAGCGGGGCGGGGGGAGCGAGGGACAGAGATCTCCCCTCCGTTCCTCCCCGCTCTCCCCCGCAGCTCCCTGCCCGCCGCCGGCACCCGAACCTTTCGTCTCGAGCGGGGGAGGTACTCGCTAAAGGCAATGCTCGCTCGAGTATTTACTAAAACAGACATTTCAGGAGTGGCGACAGGAGCTTCCCTTGTAGGCGATCAGACACATTATTTTGTAGGACATCCTCCCATGTAACGCCTTGATCTGTTAGGTATGAAAGCAGACACCCCAGTGATAAGAGCCGCCGGGGAAGACTATCCCTACCCTAGTCGCTTACACAGGACCATGGTTGCTTAGTTTTTAGGGGAGCTAAAAATTAAGCAACCCCAACAAGTGATCCATTTCCCGTTCAGCGCCCTCGGTGGCTGCACGTACACGGAACAACTCGTCTAAATTCACTGCTTCCAGAGATTATTCCAAGGAATGTCTAATAGTTGGAAATGAAATGCCTTTCTAAGACATGTCACTACTCCTTAAAAGTCTGTTTTAGTAAATACTTGTGTTCCCCATGAAAAAACAATTCTGGAGTGTCCTTCCTCATAACTCTGTGTTGTACCGTTCCTCTGTTATTCCTCCTGAACATTTATAAATACATTAAATGGGTGTAACTATTCTCCTTGTCAAAGGGGTGTGTCACTACAGAGACGGCATTAGTTGGACAGTATTTGCAGTGCCCCCCCAATTGGACAGTATTTGCAGTGACCCCCCCCCCCCCCAATTGGACAGTATTTGCAGTGACCCCCCCCCCCCTAACTGGTAACACCCCCTTGTCAATTTATTCATAGATTGCAAGGAGGAACAATAAGAGAAGATGATCCAGAATTGTTATTTCACAGGAAATACAAGAATTTACAGCTATAAAGCAGACATTTCAGGAATATTGATAGGATCTCTTTAACATCACACTGCTAGATATTCCTCAAAATAGTCCCACCAAGAGACCAAACATGACTAATCCTAGAATTATGTGTGTGCAAATAACATAATCCACCCCATAAAGCTGACTTAAGGACAGAAATAGTCTTCAGCAGCAGCTCTGATTATCATCACTGGGTTGTCTGCTGCGACACCTAACAGTTCGAGGTGTTACATGGGAGGATGTCATACAAAATAACGATGTGTCAGGTCGTCTGCAAGGGAAGCTCCTCGCCTCTAAACCCTACAGCCGCTCTAATGAGGATTCCGGACTGCAAGTCATAGCTGAAAGATCAAAGACCGTTGTAGCCCAGATTATATGTTCATATGGGTAGAACAATAAACTGCTCTTCACTATATAGTAATTTGTAAGTAACTAATTACATGGCTTACATAAAAGTAATCCTCCTAAATTCTCTCTTTATAATTAGCAGCTGGTGATGTCATCAGTTTGAAGGGGTTGTTAAAAAAAAAAAAGTCTGATTATTTTTCAGAAACCGTTCTACTGTGTCCTGTAGTTACTTGATAGGAGATTAGCTGCAATACAAGATACAGTCACAATGAGAAGTGTGACGCTGTTTCAGCAGTATGAAAAAAGCTTTGGTACCGTGTTAGCCAGTAGAGCAATGTGCGATTGTTCTCAGTGAGAGAAACCAAGTAATCTTGTGGACATGATACCTTTTAATGGCTAATAAAAATACATGATGTTAAAGCAAACCTTTGGGTTCTTATCGACCATTGGGCTAATGAAACTAGTTTGGATGGTACACAAATATAACATACAGATTCAAAGGGGAGGGGGGACACCCCTCTTGATCTAAATAAATGTTCACACAGAAATTTAAGACTTAAAATAACACAAGATAATCTGAGCAAAGAGATAAATACTAAATCAGTCCACTGAGCTGAGGAATGTGACAGTTTTGTGATGTCTTATCTCTACTGCACATAGAAGATGGAAACAGACTGCACATAGAAAAAGATGGAAACAGTACCTCTGTAGCACCACCTATTGGATGACAACATTCTTACAATTAATTTCGGAATTTCTATGAAAAAAAAAACAAAAGAAACAAACTTTTCTGCACACATTCCTCTTTTTTGGTAAAAAAAATGTAAAGAAAAAAGAATTTAAAAACCACTTTGGTATTGTCTCATTCATAATGATGCATATAAGAAATTGAACACACTTTATCCCATATGGAAAAAACACTAAAAAAAAAAAGGCTGAGTCAAAATGCCTTTTGCAATATAAAAGTGATCAAAAAAGTCCAAAATGGTGCCAATACTAATAACAGCTCATCCCACAATAAAAAAAAAGCCTCCATACAGCTCCCTAGCACCCCATCATCAGTGGGGTCTGTCCAGCCAATGTTTGGTTCTGTCATAGGATGGATCGACCTCTCCTCGGACACAAATGCAGATGTGAACATGGTTTTATGCAGTAGTGTGTCCAAGCTGAACAGCAAAGGATAAAAATGCAGCTGCTGCAGAACTTTTGGAATTTTTTTATGGCGATCACTGCATTCAAATATCCAGAATTCTTTTCATTATGGACAAAATAAAAAGAATTCTGGATATTTGAATGCAGTGATCGACAAAAAAAAAATCCAAAACTTCTGCAGCGGCTGCATTTTTATCCTTTGCTGTTCAGCTAGGACGCATTAAAAGCCAAGTTCACATCTGCATTTGTGTCAGAGGAGATGTCGATCCATCCTATGACGGAACCAAACATTGGCTGGACAGACCCCACTGATGATGGGGTGCTAGAACAAGAGTCTAAAAAGAACTTTTATTGGTGCTATTACAATATAAACTAAGCCGACGGACAAACACTCAACAGACAACAAAGTTCTTCTTCAGACGCTTTGCGTGTGATCCTGATATACCTAAAAGCGTTTTCTTGTCCATCTGCACAATTTAGATCTGTGCTGGCGGCTCCAAATGGAGTCTCCAACACAGATGTAAATAGGGCTTAATACACTATGTCGACAAAATATTTGGACCCCCCACCAATCCTGTGCTGTCAGGTGAAGGGGATATGCAAATCGAACGTGTGAGTATCAGGTATAAAGGAGAGGATCACACCGGTATAACCCAGTCCAGAAACCATCACAATGACACGAGGTACAGAGTTGACAGATGTCCAACGGGGTCTGGTGGTGGGATGTCACCTGAGCAACCAATCAGTATGGGACATCGCAGCAAATTTGGACCTTCCAAAGTCCACTGTTGGCAATGTTAGTCAAAATGAAAAACATGTGGTGTGGTGAGACCTCGTAAACTGGGAGAACGCAGACAATGGAGCCTTGTAGGAGCTGGGAAGGCATCACGCACATTGCCTGCCAATACACTGGCTCAGGAGGTCTCACAGCCCATTGGAACATCCATAGGGAACTACATGTGAAGGGTTACCATGGACGAGCGGCGGCACACAAGCCCAACATCACAGCAGTGAATACAAAGAGGCGCCTGCGATGGAGTGTTGTTCTTGGACTATAAAGGAGTGTAAACACGTGTTGTGGGCAGCTGAATCACAGTATATCATGTTCTGATCGGCTGGCGGCACTTGGGTGTGGCGGGTGCCTGGAGAGCGGTTTCTACGCCATTGCGTCATCAACAGTGAAGTTTGCAGGAAGTGCTGTTATGATGTGCGGGGGGGGGGGGGGGGGGGAGGGGGGTTCTGCTGGGAAGGACTTGGGCCACTGCTTATAGTGAAGCCCACCCTCAATACCAATGGTTACAGAGACGTTCTGGACAATGTAGCATTATCTAACCTGTGGCCACTGGCATACAGCTAGGGGGGAGGGGCGCAATTCGGCCCCGGCCTGTGAGCGAACGGGGGCCACAGGCCCCCACCATATGCTATATGACTGCCACGGGCCGACTCTGGTTGACGCTCAGGGAGGGGAGGGACCGTTACCCAGGACCAATTCCACGCTGCAGTCTCCCCAGGCGCTCGTCCTCCCTACCACTGAGACAGCAGTTCTGATTCGCCACAACTATAGTCTATCATTGCACTGTTGTCTGCGTAATTGGTCAGTCTGGTAGTGGCTGATCGCGGAGGAGGGGCGCAGACCATGTGGTGTAACTGAGGTATGCACTATATATAATCATATATGTACAGCTGGTATAAGTTATACCAGCTGTAGATATATAATTATATACAGGAGATCCCTAGGTTACACCAGCAAGGTCCATATCACTATATGCTGGTATAACCTGGGTACCTCCTGTATTAATTATATATGTACAGCTGGTATAAGTTATATATCGCCTGTATATAGTGATCTAGAGCATGCTGGTATAACCTGGGGATTTCATGTATAGAATTGCACACTTTATACACAATTTTAAAAAAATGCATCAAAAACCTGGATTTGGGTTTTCTTTCTCTTCCACAGCAGGAGCAGCGGAGCTCTGTAACAGCGGTGCTCGAGTACGGCGGGAGGGAGTCAGCTGATTGGTGAATGTGGGGGAACAGCAGCAGTTCCCGCTGGTGCTCACCACCAATCAGTGGTGGTGGGGAGCGCCAGCGGGAGAGGAGAAAATAATTGCTCTCCTCCCCTGCTATGGAGCAGACCCGGACGGAGGTGAACTTTGTCTCGTTGTCCTTTATAGGGCGCACTGAATTTCCACCCCCACCCCCAATGTGGGGGGGGGGGGGGGGAAATGTCTTATAAAAACGAAAAATATGGTATGTAAATTAGTTTTGCAGCTGTATGTAGTACTGTTTAGCTATGGGTATGGGTACAGGTAAGGGGGGAGCCAGAGCTGAACTTTTGCACCTGGGCCCTTGAGCCTTTAGCTACTTCGTTGCCTGTGGCAATACTTTGGTACAGCTCTGTGGCTCTACCAACATGACCGAGCACCATGTCATACAGCACGCAGTGTTGAGGCTTCCTGCCGCTATCCCCTCCTCTCAGTACTCTTTACCCAAAGTAATAATGGCCCCTCTTTACCACATAGTGGTCCTTCTCTGCCAGCGGCACTGTGAGTGAAGGAAGTTGTGACATCAGACTTGGGCGAGTCGGACTGCCAGGTAGCGGCATTGTGTGAATGAAAGTCGTTTTGAGTAAGGATTCGTACTTTTAGTGCGGGGACCGGCCTGTGGATGGTATTACTGGGGATGGCTCACTATTTGGCTAAGGGGCCTGGTCACAGCTGCAACTCTTGCGACCCCTATAGTTACGCTATTGCCTCCACACATCTATGGGAACTTGGTAAAAAGACAGCCCAACACCAATTTTATTTACATTTCTCAATACGAATTTCACCACTTTCTATGTGCGTCCCAATACTATTATCTACATAATGTATGTATTGCAGCAGCTGAAGAACCTCTTTAGGAGCAATACATGTTAGTTAGTCAGTGGCTGCCACGGTATAAGAAGCATCCTATAAAAGTAATTGGTGACAGACTGCTTCTGCAAAAAGAGATAAGTGGTGTCTATATAATGCCGCTCATCTCTGTATAAGCAAAAGGCTCTGATATTAGACTGTGATGTTTATGCAAAGATTTTTTGCAGACAGGACATTTCTACTGTTGTGTTATATATGTAGATTTTATGCACTCTTTAGACTGTAGTGCCAATGAGGGCCCAAAACAGATTGACTGGAGCACAACTCACAGGAAAGATCACATTGTATCCTGTCAAACATTTCTAAAATATACTGGGTATTAGTGTATCTTGACGCCACCGCAAGCTAAGGGTTTGACAGGAGGAACGCCCATCACACTGCTAGTTCGTGATAGGGTGAAGAGACGAAGGTGTTAGCAGCACAGTGTGCATTGCTTCTTGTCGGCAGTGGTGGCTTAGGGTGAGGGTTACTTTTCCATGTAGGCTTACTGTAGCATCTGCAAAATAAAAAGTAACCCTCACCGTAAGCTAGCAGGGCTGGCAAAAAGCAATGTAGAGGGTGCACGTCTGACTAACCGCTGCTTCTCTGTGATGGTTTATGGCCGCAGGGAGGATGAGGACTGCTTGGCCCTTCCAGCGGGCGGCTAGCTCTTGGCAAGATCCTGGTCCCTGTGTGCGCACTTAAGGCGGCTCCCCCCGCGCAGACCTACTGGCCATGTGTCGGCGCTGCCGCTGGCCATCCTGCTGCAGTTCCTTGGCGCACTCCGATCCCCGCTGTGCTGCAGCACTGCGCCCGGCTGTCACAGTGGCATTCCACGGCCGCGGGGCTGTCCCTGCTGCGCCCGTCATCACTCCGTAACATGCTGCGCCCTGCTACTCGGCTGCAGGATAAGTTGAGCACTGGGAGAATCTGCCTGTGCCGCCATCCACGATCCTGCTTTGCTGCTGCAAAAGAAGCACTTCCATCTGGCCGGGTCTGACCGTGCCTCCTTTCGCTGCCGCGTAGCCCTCCTTGGGGGACGGGGGGCGCCAATAGTGCCCTGCAGGATAATGCACCTCACTGCTTAGTAGTGCCGGCAGCGTCCACCACTCTATGGCTCCTGCACAACTTTTCTCGCCTTCCAGGACCTACTGACTTGGCAGCTATCCAGCCAATCAGGTACAAGGGGCATCAACCCCCTGTCAATCTTGACTCCACCAGGACTTCCTGGGGGCGTCAAGATACACTAATACCGATACCCAGTCCTCTTCTCCATTCACCTGCAAAACTCTGGTGCTTCAAGCAGGGAAACTGTCCAAACTGTGCAGACAACGGCATCCCTAATGCCCTACTGTAGCTGCACCAGGACAATGTACTGTACCCTGCGCCTCTACATAGTGGGCGGTGTAGTGTTCTCAAGCACATACGATTAAACCTGGTCCCCCATACTGAGCCAACAATGAAATAGAAGATCATAAAGCCTGAAATAAGGCTATGAATGTAGCTTTGGATGTGACTAGAGTATAGGATAAAAGTTAGCTCAATATCCTCAGTACAGCAAAGAGTTTACTTTACTGTTAACAACTTTGTAAAGTTATATTGTATATCGCTGCATATCATCCAAAATCTGGGGCATGTCTCTCATACGCCCTTTGCTCTGGCACCCATGCTGGTTTTTGGATATAAAATCCAATAAACAGTCACATCATTTTCATTTCACTGAATCACAATAACCCCTAAACTACGCTGCCCTTGTAAAATAACATATAAAGCTGCCCACACTGCAGATTTCTAATGTACAGGACTATCTTGAGAAAAACAGCGATTCAAGATTAGATCTGCTGTATTGGGGCACAGTTATGATCAGTGAAGTAGTCTGAAATCCAACTCCTGTTCAATCACAAGCTTAGGGTGGCTTCACATAAGCATGTTTTTGTGCGTGCGTATACATGCTTCTATTAGAAACAAAAGAATTCCCTATGGTGTGTTCACATGTCCGTGACAGCTGAGAGCTGCCTCTGATTGGTCCCTGCGCTCAGCCAATCAGAGGCAGCACTCATCCATTCATGAATGGGTGAGTGCTGCCTCTGATTGGCTGCGTGCTGGGACCAATCAGGGGCAGCTCTCAGCTAGCTCAGCACGGGGACCAATCAGAGGCAGCTCTCAGCTGTCATTCAATAGCTGAGAGCTGCCTCTGATTGGTCACAGTGCTCAGCCAATCAGAGGCAGCCCATTTAGCAGGTGGGGATTTTAAATCCCTGCCTGCTGAATACTACTCAGAGCAGTGCAGGAGAAGAGCCAGCTGGACGCGGCTGAGCCACGGCAGCTGCAGAGAGGCGAGTGTTTTTTGTTTTTTTCATGTTTTTCATGCTTTTTTCATGTTTTTCAGGGAAGGGCTTATATTTAAAGCCCTTCCCTGAAAAACAATTACAGGATGCTGGCAGCTGGATCCCCTACCGCAGCTGTCATCTGTGACAGCTGTGGTAGGGAATTCTTTATTCCCCGCAGGGATGAAGAATTCCTTTGCTGCATCTGTCACAGATGTGGCAGGTGCAGCAGGGAATTCTTTTTCCTCGCGGGGATAAAGGAAACATCTGCCACACGCGACAGATGTGTTCATCCCTGCAGGGACACGGCAGCGGCGGACAGGTAAGTATTTAAAAATTTTTTTATTTTTTTAAAACACTAAAATTTTTGCTTTTCAGGGAAGAGCTTATATGTAAAGCCCTTCCCTGAAAAACAATTCAGGAGTGCCAGCAGACCATTGTATTCAATGGAGCCGCCGGCAGCAGCCGCGGCTCCATTGAAGGCAATGCACGGACCGGCATTCACGCGTGTTTTTGCACGTACATGGATGCGCACTTATGTACGCACCTGTGTACGCACAAAAACACGCTCGTGTGAAGCCACCCTTAGGCTGCTGCTCTTTCCCCCATGCTTTATACTGCAGCTCTACTTGCTCAGAATGGCTGCTGTGTATAAGCACAGGCTCAGCAGTCATTGCTTGAAGATTTGCTTTCTAAAGTATTCTAATTACAGTCAGGTACAAGTGGCATATACCCTGGGGGGGTCTCCCAACACCCACCCTGATGGCTATTTGGGGATCCTGGGATGGGGAGATCCTAGAGAACAGATGGAAAGGTGGCCGCACATGAATGTGAATCCCTTTTGCAGTCTGAGGCCTCATTCACATGAGCATATGCGTCTTCTACAGGAAAATAAAGCTTCTCAGTGAGGGAGTAGCCGGGAAGCAAATTGAGCTCTGCTATATGTATCTGCATGCATTCAGCTTCAGGCAAGGCTGGCACATTAACGTTCATGTTTGAATGATCTTTTGGCTCCTGCAAACAAAGCAGGCAGCGTATAAAATTTAAAGCCTTACATCCTCAGTCATAAAGGTAATAGCGCGGTGTAATAAAGCGCCACAAGGTGCTGCCAGAATAATAAATCTCCTTTCTTAAATCTAAAGCAACTAACTGGCCGGTGATCAAGTCCCACAGTTTCCATAGTTTCTCGTTGTTACATTTGTTTTGAGAGAAGTGTTAATTTACTAATCCGTTGTGGAAAGCAACATAATTACCAGGAGTGTAATGAATCCAATCAGTAACTATTGATGGAGCTGACTGGTAAATTTTAGAATAGGGGCAAGCACACGATACTGGTCCATGAAGGTGGAAACACACAGCCAGCCAAACAATGGCCACACAAATTACTGGGTGCCGGTCCCACCACTTCCTTCACCCATAACCTGTTTATTTAACATAAATACAGCCCCAGAACTAATCTCAGTACATAAATACAGGACAAGAACCAAGCCCGTAGCACAAATACAGCACCAGAACCATACTCATAGTATGAGTACAGTACTAGAATCAAGCTGACAACTACCAAGCTCATAATGTAAATACAGCTCCATAATCAAGTTCCTAGCATAAATACAGTACCAGAAGCAGGCAAATAGCATAAATACAATACCAGAATCAAACTCAGTACATAAATACAGCAACAGAACCAAGAACTATAAGGTGCACTTGGGACAGCTTTTCTTAAAGAGTTTATTCCCCCTGCAAAAACATAAGACGGCCGCCTGCAGACGGGTGGGTCGGATCCGGCTGTGAGGATTCTCGCAGCGGGACCCGACCCGAGCGCCTGCAGGGACCAGCGCGCACTCACCTGCGCCCGCGGCTCTGGCTGCGCAGACCAGAGCCGGCGGCAGGTGAGTGACGTTTCTGTGCGGGGCTCTGCGAGCATCGCACAGAAATAGAACATGCCGCGGTTTGTTTGCCGCGTGAGATTTCGCACGGCCAAACCGCTTCCGTCTGCATAGGATTGCATTTGTTAACGCAATCCTATGCAGGCTTCCAGCGGCGGAAATCCCATGGGAAATCCCGCCGCGGAATTTTTCACTCGTGTGCAGGCGCCTATACACTCACCTTTCCTGGCTCCATACATCTCTCGTGCCACTGATCAGTCCTCCGTGCCTGGTATTTGTTTACAAGCTGCAGGGACATCACAGGCTGCAGCCAATGACAGAGCTCATCAATCAAGCACTGAGCTCTGTCATTGGCTGCAGCAAAAGGTGAAGAATCACACACAGGTATTGCCTTTCACCAGCTCTGCATGACAGGCAGGGGAACAGAAATTGGCAGAGGTCTTTTGTCTCTTAGTCGGTGTACTGATGGACCATGCAAGTCTTTTGCATCACGTTTCTAGATCTAGACTTTTGCAGTCCGACCAAAATGCAGAATCTAACCTGCATCTGATGTGCATGGAGACAGCTTGGCTTTTGGATTAACCCCTTAAGGATGGCGCCCCCCCCCCCCCATTTTCGTTTTTCCCTCCTCACTATTAAAAAATCATAACTCTTATTATCCACCAAACGCAGCTGTCTGAGGGCTTGTTTTTTGTGGGACAATTTGTATTTTTAATGTTACTATGTAATTTACCATATAGTGTACTGAAAAACATAAAAAGGAATTCTAAGTAGAGTAAAATTGGGGGAAAAAAAGCGCAATTCCACATTTGTGCGAGTCTTGTTTCTACGGTGTACACAATGCAGCAAAAGTGACATAACTCTACTGATCGCAGCTGTTGCAGGCAGGTGTCAGTTGTAAGAAGCCGGCACCCACATTGTATGGGGCAGGTTCAGCTCCTGATCCCCCTCCATACAACCCCCGAACCTCCATAACATAACTGTCATGAAGCGTTAAGGGGTTCAACTACACAGGGTTTGTTTTTAGTCTGTAACCATGAAGACACATAGGTCTGCATTGCACCTGTATACACAAAACGATGGAAACTTTTTAACTGAGACAGTTTGCAAAGTTGCTTAATTTCAGACAGCAATGGAAAAAAGATTGCAAATGTAGACAGACTTTAACCCTTTCCAATCCTATGTCTTATCTTTAAAGACATTATGATTTAAGGCTGTACAGCTCCGATGTTGGAAAACATCCGTCGAGGTTCTCTTACTGTATATTGTCAGCCTCCCTGCTGTTGGAGCCTATCCAACGTGTCACCTCATGTAGTACTGGCTTTAGCCAGCAGATAGCGCCGTTGTATAATGACAGAAAAAGAGTAAGCCCCCTAGGAAAACCAGGATACAAATTGGATTGGAAAGGGTTAAAATACTGTATGCTTTGTTATACCTGCAGATAAGCGTCACCACATGTGCCAGGTGACGCTTATCCTCTTCTCACTAATAAGCTTTCTTATACTGTCGGAGTCCTTTCAAGGTAAAGTTATGTTTGACACAAGGTTTGGTGAGATTTTGACACATTTAATTTTTTTTCCTCCACTGACTTTATGTGGTATTGGGCCTTATTCAGATTGGCAATTGTCACAACCTTGAGCCTTTGGGTTTGCAGCTGATTGCACAACGACAGCAAACGGACCCATTACAATCAATGTGGATATGGAGTCAGGAGTTTTTTTTTTTTGTTTTTTTTTAAACGGACAGATGGTGAGTGTAAAATAAAATAGCAGCCTGTCCTCTTCTAGTCTGATTTCTCGGATGACAGTCACTCATTTAATCTGCATGCAAATAAGAAAAAAAGTGCCTCCATAGCGCAGACATCACCAGAATAGAGGATTAAATATTTAAAGCAAATGTTCTCACCTGAGAGCGCTAGAAGGAGAACATAATGGGACAGCTGCAGCCTTTCTCCAGTCGGGGCGCCGGGAACGGGTCCAGTATGTTAAAACAATAAATGTAGGGGAAGAAAACGGAGTAGTGGCACTGCTGCCTATGATCAGTGATCCCCTCTGGCTTCAGTGATGAACGACAGCAGCACCACTACTCTGTTTTCTTCCCCTACATTTATTTTTTTGTTATACTAGTCACTCAGTCAAGTCACTGGGTACGCAAAAAAAAACCCCAAAAAACAAAACAATGGCGCATACATGAATGACATCTGTGTGCGTTCCATTTTTCATGTATCCTTGTGAAGCAATGACTCCTTCTGTTTTTTTTTGCATGTGAGAAATAAAAAAAGGAATGACATGGAAGAAGAAAAATGGATACATGCAGCACATACAGAATCAAGCGGGAGATACACATGGATTAAAGTTATTGCATAAATGAGCCGAACAATCGACGAACAAGCTGATCTCTGGTTCCGTTACACGGTCCTATGATCAGGCAAATGTTTGGGTGAAAGGCTCTTACAGCTAAGATGATGTACAACCTCTCAACATGTTCAGTAGAGAATAGTGTTGAGCAAATTTTTGAAAAGTTTAGTTCAGCCGATTCCCCAAACTTCTACAAAAGTTTGGTTTAGTTGGAATTAGTATGAACTGAACCAGAAGTTCACCCAAACCCTTAAAACTTGTGTATACCATGTTTCCCCAAAAATAAGGCACCCCCCGATAGTAAGGCATAGTAAAGTGTGCAGGCAAGTCAAGAGGCCTGTCCCCTGCTGCCATCCCCGTTGCCTCCTACCTCCAGATGTATAGGTAGATCTGCAGACAGTCTGCTGTTATCCTGTCCCTGCTGTGCTGTACGAGTGTGCTGTTGTGAGCTCCCCTTGCTGGCTGGAAAAGTCCATACTGTACGTTCTGTTCCTGCTGTACATGTCTGCTGTGATGAGCTCCCCCTGGTCGCCGGAAGCTGCAATACCATCCCTGCTTACAAGTGGTACAGGAACTTCTGTCTGCAGACAGGTACATTACTTTATAGCCCTTATTTTTTTTTATGGCTCTGTGTGTGAGTCAGGCACCCTGTGTGATTCTTAGGGCTGGGTTCTCACAGAGCGTATCTCCAGCGGAAATCTCGCAGTTTGGCCACAGCAAAAAACAGTGAGATTTCCGCCGGGAAAGCGCTGCTTCAAAACCCACGGCACTCAGCCGCTTGTTTTGAAGCGACCTGGCTGCACGCTTTTCCAGTTCTGTGGCCGGTGAATCCGCACCACAACACCGGCTTCTCCCAGCTTTGCCGTGACAGATTTGCTGTCCCATGTGGACGAGATTTCTGAGAAATTTCGTCCACAAAGATGGCCAATTGAGGGATTAGCGGCCACAGACGGAATTGCCGCGGCGAAATAAAGACACCCCCTGAAAATAAGACGTAGCGCATATTTGGGAGCAAAAATTATTATAAGACGCGGCTTATTTTTGGGGAAACAGGGTAGCACTTTTTCAAGGCTCCTTCACACAGGTGTATTTATGTGTGATACGCATAGAACTTATTGATTTCAATGACTTCATTCATATTTCCGTATTGTGTGCGTAAAAAAAAATAAATGCAGCGTGCTCAACTTTTCTTGTACATTTGCGCACTAAAGGTCCCACGGAAGTCTATTGGGGGGGGGGGTGCATAAATGCCCGTGCAATATGCAAGGAGATGTGTAGTACTGTATGCTGCGTAATTCCGCTGGAAAGAGAACAAATCGGAACTAATTAGCCATTCCAAGGGGTGTGTCTTGTTTGTTTTGCGCAAATGAACATGCCGTACGGGTGGAAAAAGTATAGTGAAGTTTAACAATATGCGTGCGAAAAAGCATAGTTCGTTCCACAAAAACGCAGTGCTGAGGTGCGCACAAATGCGTATACGTCCGTGTGGAGGAGCTCTAAAAACCCTGTGAAATACTCAGAACGTTATAGAGCGCTTTTAAGCCTTTTAGACCATGCTGTGCTCCAGCGACTACTGTGGAATGAATCAAACCCACTCTTTCAGCTAGAACTTTGCTAAAAGTTCGGTTCGGGTTCGTTCTACTGGTTCAAGCTGGTAGAATGAGCAGCCATGTGCCGCTTTCTAACTAAGTGGCAAACTTCCACTCTTCCTAAATCTCAGGTCGGGTCTGATAAAAATGTAAACGTTGCGTTGAAATGAATGACAAGTGTGAGGTCGGGGGCAGAAACAATGTAACGGCCGCAAGGTTCTGTTATTACACACAGCGTTGAGTCATCCCTTTCCGTTAAGTCATATCTGAGCCGGGCAGATAGACTCGTACAGAAGGGATGGAATATTCCACAGGCTGCGCTCCAGCCACATATAGATCATTTCACAATGGAGGATTAGCCGGAGCTCCTTACTATACCAAACTATTTTATCTTCTAGAGCAAAGAGGAAACTGGGTCAAGAATGAGGTTGATGAACGCAATTGGATTTGTATGTAAAGCTGAACCGTTCAGAGCGTAGTTAAAGGGGACTTTCCAATTGATTAGTGGGGTTGAAAGTTGAGAACCCCCCACTTATCCTGAAAATAGTCTGCATGATCCTTCGCCACTGCAATGAATGTAGGGTTATGGAAATGAAGGATTGTAGAACACACATCAGATTCACAGAGGGAGACAAACATGTTCAACCCCTTCTCAGTTTATGAAATCCACATTTATTGCAGCGGAGAACGACTTGGAGTCGGTGAGCGTCCCGCACTGATCACTGCTTTATGATGTGGTCCATAAACAACTATGGAGAGAAAAATCCCAATAAAGGGGAATTTTGGGTAAACACTAAATATATAACCTCAAACAGCACTTCTTGTATGTTAGAGTGACATTGGCCTCCAGGTGAAGTTATCTAATTTGATGAATCTTTCTCTGTTAAAGACTGACATAAGACTGCCAGATTTTAGTGAATTTGACCCATAGAGTTATATGATAAATTTCCAGTGACCTGCAGCCACCACTAGGGGGAGCTTTGATGCTTACTGCATACTGATTATACACATTGAGCTCACAGCTCCCTCTAAGTCTCAGCTGCGGGTAGGCAGAATTTTATCATTCATCTCAGTCTCTGCAAAGGGTTGGGAGCTCGGTATCAGAAAAATGAAGCTCTGACTGCTGTAAAAATACGTAAGGGATAAGAACATAATACATTTGAATTCAATGGCAGCTTCTGCCTGCATTACCAACCCAGGCCGCTGCAATGTGTACAGAGCGGTCTGCTTCTTGCTCTGTACACACACGGACAGCCACAGAGAACAGCTTATCGGCCAGGGTCCAAAGCAGCAGATCCCTGCCGATCAACTATTTATGATCTGTCCTGAGGACAATATAGAAATAGAAGTCCCAGCATCACATAAAATATACCACACCTGTGGTTAGATCCTCTAAACAGATGCAACAGCCACTCACGGACCCAGACCAAGTCTGTATTGTAGCATCATAGATTGAAGGAATGCGGCAGCATCAGCGGGTGTAGAGAAAGTAGAAACAAACTTATTCTCCTATGGTGCAATGACAGCGATGTTTCGGTCCTCAATCGGACCTTTGTCATTACACCATGGGAGAATAATTTGTTTCTACTTTCTCTACACCTGCTGATGCTGCCGCAATTCTTCAATCTGTGCTGAGGACAAGTGATCAGATAGTGTAGAGGTGGAAAACCCCTTTAAGAATATTTATGCTGGAGTAATGATTAGTGAGTGCAAAGTCTGATCGCTTGGTGGATCAATTTCCTCATCAGTACCAAATGGGTTTGGGGGCATCGGACATTACTGCAGCCCTCTCACTGAGGGCATCATTGGGGGGTCTGAACACAAAGGCTCCAAAAAAAGCCCTTTAATGCTAAAACAGGAACAGCCAATACTGGTGATCACTGCCATTTTAAAGGGAACCAGGCACCAGGTTTGAACCACAGGCGGCATTAACCCCGGGCAGGAATGCCCATTGCACCCACGTATATCTTATTCTGAAACACAGCAGCATTTCCGAATAAGACATCCAAAGACGCAATGTGCGTACCTGTCCCGGGTTTATGTTCTCTGTGGTTTGGGCAGCATGACCCTGGTGACAGTGTCCCTCTAAGTACATGAAGGCTCATTTAGACCTGTGCAGCAGCTAATTTTGATAGAATACACATGCTCAGGGCGGACATCTATAATCAGATCCTGCTTTATGAGCCTCAGTCAGCGGTATAGCTGGAGGCTCAACTGTGGACACAATTTTTGTGAAGTATTGCATTTGGGAAAATGTAATTTACTCCTGCATGAAGCTGCTGTACAAGGTAACCTCAGACTGCAGTACAATGCGTCACGGCAGGACAGGCTACGGCTTTCTATGTTAGAAATATTTTTATTGATCGATTTTACTCATTTCTATAGCACATACCTATTCCACAGCGCTGTACGTAGTTAGTCATCACTTACACTAGTCCCTGTCCCCATATGTACCTATTAGGGAGCGTGCACATGGCATTATTTAATATACTGTACGATTCCGTTTCGGAAGTCTGTGACAGTGGTTAAAAAAAAAAAAAAAACAGCATGGTGATGGAAGGCATAAATCTCGCGCAATTTTCTTGGCCTTGTGAAAGCGGCCTTAATATGTATTTGATGTGTAGGAAGAAACCCATGTGAGCAAGGAGAGAACATACAAACTGCATGCAGATGTGGAACCCAGAACCCCAGTGCTGCAAGACAACGGTGCTAACCACTGAGCCAGCATCATTTGGACATCAGGTAAACCAGCTGAGATTTTATAACTTCGCACTCGATGCATTGCAGCAGGTTGTGTGGCTCCAGATGAAAACTCTACATAAAACACTACATCTCCAACAATGCATCACAGCAGAATATCTATTATACACACACTGACCAGCAGGACACAAGGCAGATGAAATTCTGAATGCAGCTTTGAATGTGACTGGAGTAGACGCAATGCAACTCAAGATCACATTAAAGGGTCTGTTCACATGTAGCAGAATCAATGCAGATTCTCTGCAGCAGAAAATCCACGCCAATTTCCGCCTCAAAATGAGAGTTATGAAAACCAAGTAGCATTGATTTCTATGGGAGTTACAGACACAGTGAAGCCCTGGCTACTCAACTCTTCTGATCAGGACAGAATAGGTGGCTAGGGGTGATGGGGCCCTAACTCACTACAGGTGTGGGACATCGACACAAAAATATCAATAGTATCGACTACCGCTGAACAGACTATCGATTATTGTAAAATATCGGTGGAAAACTATCGATATTTTGATATATCGACTTTTAAAAGCTGTATAAAAATAAAACAGGTCAAGGGTTAATAAAGCAACACAATCAACAAAAAAATATATAGTTTTCTTTTAAAACTTTGAACTGTTGAATTTATTATTAACTATTAATAACATGAAAATATATTAAAGTTACAAATGAAACTAAAAAAATTACAGATGAAACATAGAATTAAAATTAGGTATATGAGAAGTTTTTTATAATTGGCCCCAATAATCGTTATCTAATGAGCCAACGTGACGTGACCCGGTCACATGACCGGGAGTGCAGAAAGGTGATTGGAGGTAAACGCACTGAAACAAGGTCCAGCCAGCTAAAAGGATGCCCGAGGATGGCCGCTGGACCTGACGGATGTGAGCATGACCTCTGTGTGTTTGTGGGGCCGCGTGCCCTGCATTTTTTCAAGTTGCCGCTGAGGGACCAATGATCTCCATGGCAACCTGTAAACAATGCAGGGCTTGGTAACGCGAACGCAGTGCCCCGAACGCAATTATAATTGCATTAGATGGGTCTCCTATCTTTTCTATGGGCACTGCGTTCGCGTTAGATGCTGAACGTACGACATGTTGCGTCTCCTTTTCTGGACGCGACCTTCGTGCGTTCAGCGCAGCCCTCCATCTGCATGTGGAGATGCTTTCATTTAGAAAGCATTGCCCACAGCCATCGTGTTAGGTGCAAGCGTTCAGAGCCGGCGTCTACCGCCATGAACAAACGCATGTGGAAAAGGGGCCGAAGACCCTACTTTTTCTGAGTCGTTTTGCCTGAGCAAACCTTATTGGTGACAGAGTCGCCTCACACTTTCCAAAAGTTTCTAGAACTTGTTTAGAAGTTCATTAGTGCCGCGAGCAAAACTACATCCTGACCAACACAAAGGAAAGGGCGGAATGTAAAGAAAGAAACGATGGTCACCGGACCACAAGACACGTCTCTTCTTTACAAAAACCGATATTATATCGCCTTAAACTATCGATGTTACCGATATATATCGGACATAACAATATCAATGAAAAGTATCGCCAAAGCATTAGCTATATATCAATATTTCGGTTTTCGATGTCACAACCTTAATCCACACATCAGATTTTTATGGCATATTCTGTGCATATGCCTTAAAAGTCTGAGATGGAAATATCCCCTTTGAAGCCATCTTCAATAAGTTTTTCACTGGTTAGGATCTGACTGCTGAGACCCTCATAGATCATGAGAAGAGGGGTCTCACATACTCCTGTATGAATGAAGTGGCAGTCAAGCGTTTGCACTGTAGCTCTCTTAATTTCTATATGAGCAGGTAATTGCTAAGTGCTGTACATACTTCGGATCCTATTCACATAATCAGAAGGGGTCTCAGCCCTCCGACTCCCACCAATAAACTTAAGGTGCATTTACACTGCAAAAATGATCACTCAAAAGATGGTTTTTGAGGGATCATTTTACATAAACTACTACTTGGCACTAATGCCTATTAGTACCAAGTAGTAGTGTGTGAGCCACTGGGAGCTGTAATTAGTGAAAAGACCTCCCGCTGTTCCCTGATTACTTTTGCTTTGTTCTGCATTGGGGCTGACAGCTAAGAACAGCTGAGACAAAGCAATCAGCTGTTATCAGCTCTTTCCCGGAAGAGCACAGTGTGCGGTCCTGCTTATCAGCTCTTCTGCTGAACGATTGTTTTCATGCTGAACAGAAAATCATTGTTCAGCAGAAAAGTGAAAGATGGGAGCATTTACACACAACGATTACCGTGCAAAAGATGGCTTTTAAGCAAATTTTGAGCGATAATCGTTGTGTCTAAATGGGCCTTTATTCCTTATCCTGAACATAGGGGATAACTTTAAAGTGTTTACAAAATTACAAAGTGTAAGATGTAGTGAAGCTACATTTTAATCCATTGAGGAACCAGAAGTGTAAGCTCACCGTCTAGCAGCCAGCTGTGCGTCGTTTTCTTCTCTAACTCAGAAAGCATGACACGAGTGATGAGGTCATCGGGGACGGGAAGACCTTGTTGCATATATTGCTTGGCTAACACTCCAGCCTCTGTAAGCAAGGAGAATAAAGAACAACCTGTAAATTAATTTTACTTTTACAAGATAACATTACAGGGATATTCCCATCTCGGGAATCCTATTTCAGAGTGTTCGAAATCGGAAAACAATGCTCTCACCCATAAGATGTTTATTTCCAAAATGCTCCATTCTCCAGATATTGCAGATATTGATTCCTCTGCCCTCCACTTGTTTACTGCTCGTTGCCAGGGAAACCAACCACCTCTTCTATGGAAAGAAAGCAGGGGAGGCCGGCGCTTGTGCACTCCTTTCATCTAAATCTGGTGCCCAGGATCTCAGAAGTGCAGGCGAAACAGCTTTTGGCCGTAACACCAGCTACCGTTGTGCTCCGCTATTTCTTTCCATTGAAGAGGTGATCTTTTTTCCTGGCAACATGCAGTAAACCAGTAGTGAGCAGAGGAATCAATATCTGCAATATCTGGAGAACGGAGCATTTTGGAAATAAATGTCTTATGGGCGAGTGCATTGCTTTGCGATTACAAACACTTTGAAAGCGATAATCCCCAATATGTAAAATATCCCTTTAAAAGGATGTGCATTGCACTTCTAAGGCTGGGGTCACATGGGAAGGAAATCCCGCGGAATGACCGCATAGAAAAAAGACGCAAGATTTCCGCGGGATAAGCGCAGCCTGCATTTCCGCTCCGGACATCTCTCCCCATAGAAAGAAGAGAGGCCGCTGCGGAAATGAAAAAAAAAAATTGACAGGCTGCATCTTTATTTCCTTCGCTGCATGTCCATTTCTGCGTGGCTTGGCCGCAACGAATTGGCCGCAGCGTGTGGACGAGATTTTCGCACAATCTTGTCCACTTTGCTGGCTAATCCCAGGATTCGGAGCCACGGGCAGAATTGCCGTGCAGACATTCCGCACGAGAATTCTGCGGCAATTTTGCCCCGTGTGAACCCAGCCCGAGAAAAAAATAAATGAGAAATACAATTTAAAGAATCTATAGGCATCCATATATCCAATGATTTGATTTCGGGGTGACCTTTTCTGAAAAAAATATTGAAATAATTAAATTCTGGGTTTTTAGGCAAAAGTGCATCAAATTAGGATACAGGAATATGAGGTTATAACCCTAGTATGTATACTTATGTGACCAATTTTCATTACTTCAGTGTATACAAAATAGAAAAAATTTTGAAAACAAACAAACCTTCTGTAGTGAATACAGCTTCTGCATAGATCTATGTGTCTCCACGGTTACAGACTACAAACAAACCAGATTAGAAAGGATAAAGCTGCCCATACACAGACAGAAGTGGGATCCTACATGAATAACCATTAATGAATAAGCAATAGTCTGGTGAACGGTCATTACGCTGACACAACATACACATTCTCATTCATACTGGCCGTCACACATGTTCATAGACACTGGACGACGGATGGAAGATCTTTGTGGGAACATTCTTTGAATTAAAGATCTTTGGCCGACTACCAGATGAAAATTTCAACTATGTCTGACTTCTTTCCAGCCGAGTCCCGTCTCATTGGGTTGGCCAGACTGATCACTTGTTGTTAAAGTTCATCTGACGAAAAATCATTTTGGTTGAATTTGGCCATTTTCATTGACTTTGGCCTAATGCGTATGGGGACTTTGAACCTCAGTGGTACAGCCCATCCTTTCTGCGCCAATTCAAACGATGGGACCAACAAAACGTTCTGAGGCTTGAAAGATATGTGGAAACCAGGGATGACCCAGCGGAGGAAAATATTAGGATTCACATAGTTCATGAAATTCCTCTTTGCTTTGGATCCAGAGGAAGAGAAGAGAGATGAATTTTGTGATACTTTAGTGATTTGGTCCGTTAAAGAAGGATAAGAGTATATGTTCACATGACGGAATTTGGCACGGATACATGTCCCATTCATTTGAACTTGAGAGAGTAAAACACGTGGGCTGCGGGCCCATGATACAACAAGGGAATTCCCCGATTCTTAAAAAACAGCCATCTAATGCATTCTGGGGACGCAGCCCTTTCTTCAGAAGGGTTGTGAAATGCGGGGACTAAAAGTCTGCCACCGCACGTTGAAGGAGAATCACGGGTCGGAGCAGCAGCCTGGTCTCGGACCCCTTCACAGCATGGCGGCAGACTCTTCTGCATACACCTCCTGCACTTCCCAGCTGATTCTGAAGGGGCTGCATCCCTGAAATGCATTAGAAGGCTGTTTTCTTTAAATATTAATAAAGAAGCGGGTAATTCCCTTGTTTGATTATTTATGGACTAGACGTGTTGCGCCGCCAGATCAGGAGTTTTACTTCCTCTAAAAACTTAACCACTAAGCCCTGCTAATACGGTTGGCGAAAAGTGGGCAGGCAGCACCTTCCTTACTTCCATTTTCGTGTGCGAAGAAGAAAAAAAACAAGCAGAAAGTTGCTCCACCCTGTTTTCTCTCTTATCTTTCAATTCATTTGAATGGGATTCCAGAATTTTCCATCGCAGACTTGGAATCAAGGTTGGAGTAAAAAAACAAACAAACAAAAAAAACACGAGAGGCGACATGTTACTTCCTAATGCAGATCAGCATCAGAAATTTCGCATGCAGATTCTGCCCATTACGGGCTAAACCATCTGTAGATCTGCGGCGAACTACATGGCAGAAATTCGCAGCTAAGCCGCGGTTTTAGAGGCGGAATGTACCCAGAAAAATACGAGTCATACCCCAACGCCTCCTTCATACAACACTAAACGCTGCGGAATTTCTGCTCGCGGACTAGTTGTAAAATTCTACAGCGTTTACGTTACAAGGCAAGGGAATCCGATTTTACAAATCTCCAAACGTCGCGGAATGTTTCAGCAACAAATCCACATCAAATTTGAAAACCGCTGAGGTTTATATTTTCGCAGCAGGTCTGTTTATGTTACGGATATGGCGTATCTGCAGCAGATTTTCTTCAAAGAGATCAATGTGTAACAAAAACAACAACAACAAAAAAGCACCAAACTCCGCAAATACGAGTAGTGCTGCATTCTTTGCAGCTCTTCTGCTACGGAAACGCTTTGAATCCGCATTTGTGGATGTTTGTTAATAAAGTTTGCCAGTGCGGCCTCAGAAGTAGGATCTACCGCTACCGGATTACAAAAACACAATGCATACAAGAACACGATTACATGTACAAAATCTTCAAAAAAAAATGCTGCAAATTCGGCTCAGCTTATTAACTCTGCTAACAGATCTCCAGAAACAGCAATACACGTTGATGTAAGCAGCTCGCTACATGACACACGATTCAGATATCCACCCTGGGGCAAAGTGAGGTAGAAACAAAATTTGGGGTCTCAGTAACAGTTTTTAGGTTTGTGCAACCCATTTAAAGGGGTGGGGGGGGGGGGATCGTCTGAGTTATTATTTCTTAAATAAGTGCTGCCCATGTCAAGACATAATAAAGGACCCTTCACCTCCCTGGAACACCGCAGCCTTTACCCCCCCCCAGGACCCCGCAGCCTTTACCCACCCCCCCTGGGACCCCGCAGCCTTTACCCACCCCCCTGGGACTCCACCTGTCCACTGCCACACCTCCATACTTGGCGCTGGGTCTGTTTGCAGGCTATAGAGGCAGTCTCACTTTGAACGCTGAGGTCTGTGATTGGCTGCAGCAGCCTGTGATGTCCATACCCAGACTGACTGCAGCGTATATAGAAGGGAGACCAGAGCTGCATCGCCGGAGGCTGGAGCTACAGGGACCTGAGAAAGGACAGTATTGGATATTTTACTAGGTTTTAATATGAGAAGCAGGAATTTGAAAAAAATAAATAAATAAAAACAACACTCTGGTGACAACTTTAAGGAAGAAAATGACGTGCAAGAAGGAGCAGCTCCCACTCCGGCAGACCCCACGTGGCCGTGAATCACAATTGTCCATTCATTTGAGCCTTATTGCTGGGGCGGCTTCTTTTGAGGAACACTTTCTCCAGTCCCTGTCCTGGTTTTATTGCTATGTGATTTTTAGGCCTTTAGAACAATTAGAGCTTCGTTTTCCTGATAGGGGACTCCAAATGTTGACTATAGCCACCACTAGAGGGTGCTCAACACATGCCATTTTATTATTAACCCCTTCCCACTGCAGCCAGTTTTCATTTTTTCCATCTCCATTTTGAAAAATTAAACTTTTTTTTTTAATCCCCGTCAACATGGCCAAATAAGGGCTTTTTTCTTGCGGACCTGAGTTGTATTTTTCAATAGTGCAATTTAATGTTCCATGCAATGTACTGCATATCATTAAAAAATTCTAAGTGGGGTGTAATTGTAAAAAAAAAAATTGCATTTTTTTTTTAAATCGGAGGGTGGGAGGGGTTTACAGTGTTCACAGTGCAGTAAACATTACCTGTTCACTTAAATTACCTGGATCAGTACAATTCTAGCAATTTAATGGGATTCAAGGGAAATACTATTGATGCCCTTTCCTTAGCATGGGCCATCAATATTGATCAGCTGGGGTCCACCGTTTGGGATTCACAGGAGTCAGAGTGGAAGCTGCTGCTCTGACCCCTGTGCAGTGGCTGGCACTTGTAACTGCAGGTTCTCATTAAAATCAATGGGCGTAGCACTTGCAGTTACAAGTGCTGGCCACTAATTGGGGGTTGGAGCAGCAGCTTCCACCCCAAACCCTCTTTGTAGAGGCGCTGACAGAAGGCTCAGCTGATTGGCCTGGATCTCAGCTGATCAACTATGCACAGGATAGGTTACTAATAGTATTTCCCTGGAAAACCCCTTTACAAAAATTAAAACTTTTTTTGCCTCATTGTCTAACCCCCCAACTTTATTCTTTCAAATGATGGCGCTGTCTGAGGACTCATTTTTTGCTGGGTGAGCTGTAGCTTCTAATGGTACTATTTTGGGTTAAATATGACTTCGCAATCAAGTCTTGTTCAATTTTTTCTTGCAGACAGGGTGACCAAAAAAGTGCAGTTCTGGTATTGTAATTTTTTTTTTTTATAGTGTTCACCTTGCAGGTTAAATGTGCTTTTTTAATAGTTTGAGCTTTTATAGGTGCAGCAATACCAATTATGCTTTTTTTCTGTTTCGTTGTCACGACTGGGAGAGGGTTTTTTTTTTATTTTAGGGAGCTTGAACTTAAAATCGCTAATCATTTGCACAATATTCTGCAATGAATACAATATCTGTCTATGTATTAGTAACTATCCCTCCAATATCCAAAAGCAACATTTGGGATGTGAACTACCCTTTAGCAGTGAGACAGCTTAATAGGTGAACTCAACATCTCCCATCTATCTCCGACTTCCTAAATGAACTATTTTCTATCAATGCATCAGGCTGCACCCCCACACTGCAAAACCGCTTTCGTCTGAAGCCTCGCCCAGCCACAACAGCCAATGGTAGTCACCCGATCTTGCCGATAACACTGACAAGTTGGTGCAGCCTTTGGTAGCTACGGCTGGGTGGGGTTTCAGCGTCAAGCACTTTTTGGCCTTGTGAGAACACGGCCTTAGGGGTCTTCTCGCTGGCGGAATTACATAATCACGTGTTACAATAAAATTTAAGTTGAAAATATTGAAAGAGCCGATTTCCTCCTTCACGCCCTATGCCCTAATGGCACATCGCATTCCGCATGTACTCAGTGCAAGCCACCATACTCTGTGATGGTGTCAGCTCAGGAGCTGTGTCCGCACGGGATCAGAGATAACTGATACTGGCCATTTAACTATTTAGATGCTGTGGGGCATGTTGACCAGGGCATTTGGCAGGTTAACAGAGTTCTCTCCAATCTTGGATTGCGGTTGGGTGTTAGCTGTGCTCCTGAGCCCACTCCATTCAATGGCACTGATGTCAGAAAGGGGTTATCCCATAAAGAAATATTAATTTACTGTGGTTACATGTTATGGCGCCCCCTGCTGATGCTTGTTATGGACCTTTCATACGGGATGGAATATTTCCGCCGGATGCAGCAGAATTTGCCACTGTGGAAATCCACACCCAAATCAGAACATCTAAATGCAGATTTTGATGTGGAGTTTTCAATTCTGCATCAAAATCCACATTATACTTGCAAATTCTAGTGCCGAATGTTCCGCAGTAGGGCAAATCCCGCTGCATGCCGCAGAACAGTTCTGTCTTGGGTGAAAGGTCCCTTATGTTCTTTTATATCTCAAAAAGCCTGCCAAACCTTTCCAGTGCCGCTGGTCAAGCCTGCTCAGTCCCATCACCTCATCCTCTTGTACATGGGCCACAGAGGGATTCCTGCTACTATACAGGCCACCAATAAGAATCTGCAATTTGGATGCAACTTCTCACCAGCACTGGACACCTTAAAGGCCCTTTTACATGCTACGATTATCGCTCAAACAACCGCACGACAGAACGAATTGTGAATGAACTGCTGACATTTTTTAATAAAATTATTCGCACCTACTAATCTATATTTTCCCTCATTAGCTTATTTTAACTCATTCAGTAGCAGCTGGGCTTGTGTTTGAGCATATTAGGCTAGCAGAGTCCATTGTCTTACTCCCTTGCATACACAATGAGTACATTCTTCTCTCCTGGCATGAGTCAAAACTGCGCTCATTGTATATGCAAAGCAAACGAAACCATCCTTAAATCGTGGAAAAGACTGAAAGAACTGCATTTAAATGGAATGAATTCTCAGCGGCTTGAGGATGGTTTTTATCCCGGCTAAAAACCAGCGCTTAACCACAATTGAACGAATACTGCACGATGCCAATGTTTACATGTAACGATTATCGCTCACTTTCATCCAATTGAACAATTTTGAACAAATTTTGCCTGATATTCGTTGCATGTAAAAGGGCCTTAAGACATCCAGATTTGTTTGTGCTGCAAAATTATACCCCATGTGAAAAAAAAGGTTTTAAAGTTGGATATAGCCTTGAAAAAAAAGCATTGTAATAGAAGGTATTGCAGGAATGCATTGTACCATTTTCTTGAAGTGCATATGGACAGATGATAGATCTTGCTGAACAAGCGACAGATGGAGCAAGAAGCAGAGAGGCCGGGATGTTATGCACAGCGTGAACACAATAGACTTATCAGAGGGAAACCTGCCAAGTATCTCACACCGCCAGAGAACCCTCCCTTGTAAAATGGAATATGCTTTGATAAAATGTATAATGCAAAGACCTGACAATGCACTGCGGTCTCCCAATCATCAAAGCCTCTTCTATAGACATCCATCATTTAAGAGCCAGGAAGATGCCGCTGTTCATTTACCTAGTGATCTCCTCCGTATTTCTATAAATGCCGCTTTCAAACAGAGAACAGGCAAACCGCTTTCAATTATATTCTCCGGTTCAATTCTTTACTATTGTCAAGATCTCTGCTTGCTGTCAGTGACGTTTTTGTTTTCATACAGAGTCTGTAAACCTGTAGAGCTAAATTCTCACAGCTGAGGGTTTGCTACATTTGTATCCAGTTTAGACAATGCTCTAAACACATCATTAGTCCATCTCTTTCTGTCTCCTGTCCTGATAGTTTGTTACAATGTTGCACGGGATACAATTGTAGCAGAATCTTCAGCTGTGAAAAATTCTTTGGTCTGATATTCTTCGGCCTTTGTCCCGGCTCACACGGCCGTAAGTAGCTGCATGCAATGACAAGCGTACTTGCCGCCAAATCCCATACGCCATCTTGGCGTGTATAATATGCACCAAGATAGTGAATGCTGCAATTTTTATTGCGTGCGAGTAAAACGCGTGCAAAAAAAAAACAAAAAACGCAAGTGTGAGTGTCCCAATAGAAATTAATGGGCTATTGGCACCGTTTGTTGTGCGCACGACACGCACTGACAATAGTGTGAGCCCAGCCTTTGTGTGTTCTCATTCGCTGACAGCAGGCAGAGATCTTGAAAATGGTTAAGAACTGAAATACAAAATACATTGGAACAGTAGAACATTTCATGATGCAGCGATTAAAGCGGTTGTCCCACCAATTTAGGTTATGCCTTATCCACAGAATAGGAAAAAACTAACTGAATAGTGGGGTCCGACTGGAGGTACCACCACTGATCATGAGAATGGGGGTCCCAAAAGTCAGCGCATAAGCACTTAAATTCAGCTATCTACTTCAGTCCCATTGAAATGAATGCAGTGGCAGTGTGCACGTTTGTGGCTGCCGCCCCAATGATTGCCGGAAACGGCCCTATGCCTAATCTCTTTGTGTCTTTGATTTCATACAGAAACAGAATGATTATACATGTTCTACAACATACCGCATTTTGGTAGTAGCCTCCCTTAGAAGCATCAGCGGGAATATGGCACCACATGGAGGCATCTATGCATCCTTCCCAACAGTCCTGATATTGGCAGGACAATCCCACAAACTGGTCAGGGCATATTCATGGCTCTCCTATGGATTTACAAGCACTAGGGGCGCAAGACTCAAATGTCCTAAATTTGCCATTCTAAAAGTTGGTACGTATGCCCATGTGCCCTTAATAGGATGCCATAGGTTTGTGGCCATATAGGCTCCATGCACGATGCTTCACGGTCTCTATGAAGTCTGGTATCCATCAACAAGCGAGCTTTGTGCGAATCGACTCCTCCATATCAACAGGTTTTTATTTAGCTCTAAAGAACCAGGAGCTGATATGACCTTTCCATGAGGCTCAACCAATATGACAGTCCAGGGAACCTCGAGGGCATCAAACACAAAAACTGAAAGAAAGTTTAATTAATGAGAAGAAAACTCATGAATGTGCACAGGGGGGACAGAAAATGTTGCTGACGTGATAGAATGTGTAAAGTGGAACGGGTGGCTACCAGATACTCCTGCCACTGCTTATCCCATGCCAGTGTAACGGGGCTAGGAAAATAAATCCATTCTGTCTTCTAAACTGGACAGCTGGAAGCGCTCCATGTACTTTTGATCATCTCACACCCCTCCAAGAAACTCTAAAAGGGGTTTCATGTCCCTGTTCCTGGCCTGAGAGCTGCCTGTGCTGGTGCATAGCAATGAATGTGGCTACTGGCGCATTTCAGTCACAGTCCCATTCACCTGGACTATGGCTGGATTAGGGAATCACGACCCCTCGCTCTCAGAGTTCACCTATCATATGTGGAGAACCTGTTTAACTGACAAGTCCTTATAGCAAAAATAAATTTAGTCATGGGACAACCGCTTTAGCAACTTCTTGCACCATGACACATATTAAAGTCATTTATAGCACAGTGATGGCGTGGAGTCGGGAGCCGAGCCTGCGCCATCAGTAGTGGGGGTCAGCTGCCGCAATGGTCAGGATTAGAGATAACAGTCAGGATAGAAATGTAACTTCTTCTATGCTGCTGTCAATAGTGACTACAGCATCTAAGGGTTTGACAGGGGCAGTGTCACCCCATCAGCACCCTGAAATATTATACTGATGGGTTATCATGGCAGCGAGCTAGAGGATATTGACTACTAGGATGCCTGTCTGCTGACAGGCATAATAGGCCGCAATACAGAAGCCCTCTTGGGGTCAAGTTTCATAGTCAGTCTAAAAAGTAAAAAAAAAAAAAAAAAACTATTAAAACAAACCCCCGGTTTCAGAGAAAATTCTATCCCTGGACCGGAGGGGATATATTACTTGTGGTTGATTTTGTCGTCAGTCATTCAGTCCTGCTGGTTTGGGGTCCCATTTTTGTGCAGCTAATATGGCCACACGATCTTTAGGCGATCTAATCATCCACAATGCGTTGGCCATGACAGGGCTTCCTCACAGGGGTGCTTTTCGTGTGCGGGAGAACACATAGTAGGTACACAATGAATTGCATACTTTCTGCGTGCTGTCAATCCCTATAGACTATCTTGGTGTGTATCCGCGCATAATACGCACCAAGATAGTGCATGCCACAATCTTATTTGCAAGCGCATTTCGCACGCTGTGTGTGAGAGGCACAATTGCAAGTCAATAAAAGATTGGTACCGCATAGAACGCGTGTGTAATACGTGGTAAAATACGCTTGTGGGAGAGAGCCCTTAGGTCTATCTATGCACCATACCTATTCTGTGATTGGCCAGTTCTGCTTGTGTGATCAAAGCTGGCCAATCACAGAGCAATGCATAATGTAATTAGAAAATATCAGCCGAAAAAACAGCACCTGAAACGGGCAGAACCGAACGATAGCAGGCAGAGTTAACCACAGGTAATATCCCCTCTCTACCCTCCGGTCCCAGGAAAGAATTCTCTCCATAAACAAGAGGGTCACTTTAAAGAAGGTTTAGAAACATATTGCCTTTCCCTGTTAAAGGGGTTGTCTTGGCCATTTAAAAAAAAAAAAAAAAGCATTAAAAAAATCCTTAAAGTAATCCCATGGCCAAAAATGATAGAAGAGATGATATTTGCCCCCCTCATGTCACAGGCTGCTGCAGCCAATCTGTGTCCTTAAAAGGAGTCTTCTGGGCTAAAACCATTGGTCACCTATACTCAGGATAAGTCACCAATAGCAAAGCGGTGGCAGTCCGCCAACCAGAACCTCATTGATTATCTTCTGAAAAGGATCTGCGGATCTGCAGATGTCCCGAACTCTTGAAACGCCATCTGTACGCAGTTTGCAAGTGCAGCCCTCTCCAATTCAAACAAGTGCGCTGAATATAGATCACCATTTGTTTTTCCTGGAAAACCCCTTTAAGGCCCACAAAGGCAGTGTCCTGGAGGAGTTAGGGCTCATTCACATGAGCGTATATATGCAGTATATTTGCTCATGCTTTTTTGTGCGTGTAATTCCTGTTAATAGAACTGATGGATTTCAATGGATTTATTCACTTTTGTGTATTTTCACAACATATTTCAGTCGTGGGGGGAAATAAAAATGGCATGTCTTATTATTGTGCGCAGGTACGCGCCAAAATACTGTGTTACGTATATGGATCGCATAAATGCACTGCGCAAAAATGTACATACTTGGGAATATATGCCGTGTTTTGCATTGGGTATTTACGCAACCAAAGCCCACAATATGCTCCTGTGAATGCACCTTCACCCCCGCAGTGATGAGGCGGTTTTGATATAAAAATGCCTCGCATCCAGGGGTTTCACATGTAATGCGAGGGGATATTGGACTGTTCACGGCCCAATATCGCCCTCGCCATTAATGTGAAACCCGTGGATGCAAGGCATTTTCACATAATAACAGCCTCGCAGGGGATGGAGGAATCCCATCCCACAAGTCCTCCCACTGTTTTCAATGGGGCCGGCGCTGCTACTGCCAGCCCCATTGAAAACAATGGGTGATATTGCAGAAAGATAGGGCAAGGCTCCCAGAAGGCATCTTTAGGGTGCATTTACAAGAACAAGTGCAAGCCTGCCATTCTCTATGTGAGTGCAATGTGTTTTACGAGTAAACGGATCACGGTTCATGCATTTCTTGTCCCTATCTCACAACATTGCCGCAAGAGATAAATCGCACATATAAATAGGCATTCAAAATCTTGGCCTCCATTTCTGTGTATCTTGCAATGTACAAAACTCGCAGAATATAATTGCCCGTGTAATACACCAATCCACCCTAATCAGGTAACAAACCAGCGCCATTTCTACTTGTTTACTTCAGATAGATAGGCAGCTAGGTCTATTTTCCCTGCAGGGGCATTATAGGGAACCTGGTATGTACCTCATGGTACATGTTGTGCGACCGAGGTATGAGGCACATGGCGTCTCATTCCTAGCTTTAACAGCTTGAAGATTTGTTTGCATGCTTTGCCTTGAAGATGACTTTCATACCGCCGTCTGACACCTCTGAATGCTGCAGCTGGGTTATGTCTGGATTTAGACGCTCCAGAATGCCACCACATGCCACTGTAGGAACTAAACTGGCAGGTGTTCTCAAGGTCACTTAGACGGGTACTATATGGATCACACTACAGCACTTCCTCCAGAGGGCGCTCCACACGCGCGTGTTTGCGTATACATTTGCGCAGTGAATAGAACCCATTGTTTTGAAGGGGTTCACCCTCACTTTGGTTTTGCGTGCGCAACTAAAAAATGCAACATGCGCTATTTTGGTGCGCATTTGTGTACCAAAGGCACCATAGGAGTCTATGGGGAGTGTGCAAATGCACACCCGATAACCGCTGTGAAATTTCGCAGGGATTCGAAAACACCTGACACTGATTAGGCTGCACCTTTTAAATCGGTCCCTGGGGGCACAAAAAGTACAGTAAAATACGCAGATACTCTCATGATAGTACGACGCTCACTGCACAAAAAGTGGCGCCATCACATGCGTTTTTGCGATTACGCTCGTGTGAAGCCGTGCAAGATCTATAAAAGCAAATTGCATCCTTTTCCACCTTTTAAAGTTTTCTGCATCTGAGCCGAGGGGCTTCCTCTCCCTTGAGAGGCTCTCCTTGACAGCAGCAATACATGGGAACAAAGTTGTCAGAGCTGACCCCTCACTGGCTAAAAAGAGACCGGGGACTTCTGCAGACACCGCTCGGTCATGTGGAACCTCTGACAACCTGCTGCCCACGCTGGTGACATGTTCCTGTATAACAGCAGCACAGAAGAAAAAGCAGCCAAGATGTAAATGTCTGTAATGCAGAATTTTGTAATTCCCCTTTTTTTAGAATCCCCCCTAGATTTTCCAGGAAGCAGGACTTGTCGACCCAAGCCATTCTATGAGCTGAAATCATATGTTTGTACTTCTCATACAAGCTGTCATTTTCTGCGGAGGACACAGAAGGACATTTCTAAACAAACAGGCTGATAGCGGGGCGCCCCGCTGCCGACGGCCTGCACAAGCCGCCATTATCACAGGATGGCGAGTCTTCATACATACTAATATTCCCTGCAGGAAGACAAAATATTGCAGGCTGCCCACAAAATGACCCACATCTGATGACTTCAGTGGTTCCCCAAACCCCATGATGGACAGTTCTTACATTGAAGTTTACATCAGCGTTGAAGGGATTGTTTACTGCAGATTCCACCATTGTTGCCAAAACATATCACAGCAGTGCCGTTGACCGATATACCCACCCCATCATCCTGCACTCGGTCAGTACTGTACCAGATATACCCCTATTATAGGTAGCCAATCAGCTTGGTCCCACCAAAATAGGTGGTCCACTGGCGGGTTCCCCCTGAATTATATCTTCCAAACCATAAGGAAGGGAACAACGCTTTCACATAGTCCATCAAGGGCTATGTGTTGTTTGTCTTTGTCTGGTGTGCCCCTATGTGGTTAAATTATAGTGGAATTATTAATAAAATCAAGTTTTAATGATTTTAGTCTATACCGTGAAGGGCCTTAAAATGTAAAACTATAGACTACTGCCTCTGTGGTTTCATATAATGATGGATATCATACCACCACACCATGCCAAATACCAGTGCCACTATATAGTGAGTATTATCAGCAGAACATAGGGGAGACAGGAGTGTGGAAGAGAGGAAAAGCAGTTTGATGAACTGAAACCGTTTACCATTGTCTGTCTCCTAGGATGCAGCTGAACAAAGGAACTAATTGATTGCAGTGTGAACGAGTCTTTACACCATCTAATGTGTATAGGGGTGTCCTGACACTCCATCGACAGCAGATGTAATGAGAAAGGAGGACTGGGAATGTAAGGCTGCATTGCGTTCCCCGCGGCCGGCAAATTGCAGCATGCTGTGAATTGCCGCGGTGAGCCTATCTGTCAGATAGGCTCACCACGGAGATCCATCTGCCAGCTCCTGCTCCCGGACGGCGGAAATCAGTCGTGGGCTTTCGCAACGCCCGTGAACAGGCAGCCTTCGTGTTACATTCGTGCAGGGTGCAAGTGCAACGCCCCTCATGGACATCACCAACACATCATACCAAGACATAAATAATCCACTTAATGGGCCAGTACATTATATGTGTGTGTGTATATTGTATAATATATATATATATATATATATATATACACATACATACATACACGCCAAAAGTCCCTGCCTAGAAACAGGGTGATTGCACAGATAGTGACAGCTCCACATCAGGAACCTAGAGGGCCTAGTTTGTCCCTAAATGGAGGATAGAGATGATGTTTTTTGGTGATGGGAAGAGTAATGTAAATAACACAGTATTTGGTAAAAAAAAAAAAGCCCCACACAGAATAAATAGCAATAGATACTTAGCTGTCAGGAGTCCACTGCCTCAAACACCTCACATAGGACAATAACCGGCACCCATGTACAGGCGGGTCTGCAAAGAATACACTGCCATAATGGCTGATTGGCTGGCTAAGGGAAGCGCCTCCTTGTCGGTCAATCAGTCTTTACACCATAGGAGAGGTTGTAGCAAGTTGAGAAGAAGGGCAATTATACTAGTGCTAGATACCTGGGTGTATGGGCCGAAGGCGTTGTCACGTCGGCATGGGGAGGACGATGTGAAACCATCCCCGGTTCCACATCGATTGCAACCAACACGCTACAAAACGATTCTTTAGGGTCGTTCTAATGGAACGATTATCGTTCATAATCAAAAAAAATATATATAAAAAAATTCACTGGAGCGCGCGAATTTGAGCGATCATTCAGTGTAAACACAGCCAATGATTGCACAAGGAATGAGAATTTGTTTGCTTCTTGCTTATTGTTTACTTTATACAGGCATAAAAATCATTGTTCACTCGTTCACTTGCTGTTCCATTTAAACACTTCAATCAGTGTTTCTCATAGGAATTTCCATCTCCCATATTTGCATATTACCCAGAGGAGCATGCACGGCCTTACAAGTCTCCTCACTCACCTTCTAGGTACTCTCCTTAAGGAGAAAAGATAGCATTCCTGACCTACATCACAGGGCTCTGAGTAGCCAGGCCAGAATCCTACTGCACACTGATGAGGGGCGAACTCCCCGAAACAGCTGTCTGTGTATGGATTCTGGCTTGGTTTTCAATTTCCGTCACTGTCACAAGGCTTGTACTAAGAGTCTAACACTGACTTGCAGGAATGCTGCCTAGGTATTGTTTTTTATCTTCCTTAGGCCGTCTGCAGACGAGCGGAAATCCCGCCGCTCGAAGCCTGCATAGGATTGCATTAACAAACGCAATCCTATGCAGACGGCCGCGGTTTGGCCGCGCGGCAAACAAACCGCGGCATGTCCTATTTTTGTGCGGGGCTCGCAGAGCCTCGCACAGAAACGTCACTCACGCAGCCGGCGGCTCCGCTCTGCGCATGCGCCGGCTGCCCGGCAGCCGGCACATGAAAGAGCCGGGGCCGCCGGGCGCGGGTGAGTACGCGCTCGTCCCTGCAGGCGCTCGGGTCGGGTCCCGCGGCGAGAATTCTCGCCGCCGGATCCGACCCGCTCGTCTGCAGGCGGCCTTATTTGCACATAGGAATTTGAAGCACTGAAAGAGAAGTGAAGGATTCAACGATAAATCTGCCTGCCTAAACAGGCTGCGCGAGCGTGAAGGAGCCGGTGATGACGTCACCAGCTCACTCATTTGTGCAGATGACAATACTGCCCTCTAAAAGGCGCAATAGTCAGGAGGAATCCACAATTCTTATCTTTATAGCTGCACTCAGTAATATAAACGGTTTGCAAGGTAGGTTTGAGATAAGCAGAAGGGGATGAATATACATCTGCAGTCCTGAACTGCTTGAAGCTTCTGTTTAAAGCAACTTCAAAGAATCTGTTAAAAGAACTGCTTACATAACATTACATCACACAGGGACATAAGATGAGAATAACGGACCCTGCTGGTGGGTTATGAGAAAGGCCTGGTGTTTCTCCACCCAGAGGCGTAAGTTGAAGCTCCTGGGCACTAATGAAAAACCTGTAACAGGGCGCCCAACTATAATGCTTTATTCATAACACTGGCTCCCTCCATGGAGAACAGAGGCCTTATGGCCCCCCTAAGGCTCCTGGGCCCGGGTGCAACCGCATCCCCTATAGTTACGCCCGTCTCCATCCCTACTTATGGCTCGTTCACATCAGTGTTGGAGGATCATTGCTGAATTCCATTTAAAAAAAAAGCATAAAATGTTGTGCCATTTAATCCTGTAAGATGCCGGAAGCCCGGCCAGAAACCAAACCCACCCCATTATAGTCAATGGGGTCTGTATGCCACAGTTCAGTTTTGTCATATGACTGTTCAGTTTGGGCGTTAGGTGCCATTTTCCTGCTCCATAATGTAGCCAGAAAACAAAACCCCAAAGTCACGATATAAATGAGCCCCTACGTACGCTTGAAGGACAGAAGGACCTTTTTGGACAATGGCTTCTCTTCCCCAAAGGACAAAAAAAAAAAAATCATTCCCTAGTTTCACATGTAGATTATGTATGAATATAGAACTTGCAAACATCATATGGATGAAGACATTCCGGTTTACATAGAAAGACTTGGACTATGTTCAAATTGAATTTTCGGTCTTTGCCTTACGAATATGCTGGGAAAATTGCCTTATATATATATATATATATATATATATATATACACACACACACATATATACATACACACACACATACATATATATATACACACATAGATATACACACACACACAGCGACATCCATCAATCATAGGCTATAATGGACTCTGCGGGATGACATGGTGTCAACTACTTCTACTTCTCCGTCCTTTTCGTTAGTGGTATACCGGCATATACAGCCAGATGGGGCCAAAAGGACACTCTTCTAACCTTCACTTGGTAATGGAGAGCTACAAGCTATTTACTGTGTACTTCAGAAGCTTTCCAGATGCACGTGTTAAAGTGACCTGGTTTCAGGACACAATTATGTCCCGGGACCAGGCGAGGAGGGGATACATTACCTGCAATTGTCCTTGTCTGCCCTCCCTATGATCCGCTGGTTCTTTTTTCAGCTGTCCAAGATGGGCAACGCAATCTTGAGACTACCTAATCTCCACAGTGCATTGATAGCGTTAGACTACCAATGTACTATATCTGCTCTCTGATTGGTCAGTGTTGCTCATGTGATCAATGCTGGCCAATCAGAGAGCAGTGTACACTTGGTAGTTAGAAAATTCCAATGACGATATTGGATGACTGAAAAGTGGGTCTCGGAACCAGCGGATCAGAAAAATGGCAGACAAGAACAACCGCAGGTAATATATGCCTCACCCATTCCGGCTCCAGGACAGAATTGTGTACTAAAAACAAAAGGGTCGCTTTAAATATAGGGCAAAAGCAAAAATTAACCCAGCCTTAAGGCCTCATGTCCACGGGCTCGCACGGTTTCCAAGTGTGGAATCCCGCAGTGGTTTCCACCCATGCCCGCAGCCATGAGGCATAAGGCCTCCTGCACACGGGCAGGTCGGACCCTGCATGCGCGATTTTTCGACAGTGGAGTCCGCCCCCCTGGTGACCCGTGTGTCCGGTGGCTTCTTTCTGCGCTGCAGATGTGCTGGCCGGCACTCCGTCGCACATGCACAGTAGCCGCCAGAGCTAGGCGATGATGCGGATCCCGCAATACTTCCGCAGTGCTCACTGCAGAAGTGTTGCGGGACAGACGGCTTCCATTGACAATGCTGCGAATTCTTCTTCGCGAGTGGAAAATTGCAATTGATTTCCACTTGTGGAGATGAAATCGCCATTTGCATAGCATACTACGGGGCGGTACTTGCTGCCAAGTCCGGAAGCAGACCCCGTCGCGGACTCTGCAATACAAATCCGCCCGTGTGCAGGAGGCCTAAAAAGACATTTTTTACCTGTCTGGCTGCCGTGCAGATACTCTCCAGCACGGTCGGATCTTCTTTTTTCTGCATGCTTGCCGCATGCGCAGTGCTTTTTTTTTTTTTTTTAATCTCCTACTTTCCTGCGGATCCGTGGGACATCCACAGCGACAGCTGCAGGTGTGCCACGGATCGGACACCTTCTATTGACTTCAATGGAAGTCGTCTCTGCGGGAATCAGCAGAAAACGGAGCATACTGCGTTTCTTTCCAGCGTGTGCGATTCGCACACTGGGGGAAAAAAATGACATCCACATGCTTTTGATTGTTTTGCGGATGTCCATGCATCCCTATGGGCGGTTTAATTTGCGAATCTCCCACGCGGATTCCGCAAATCAAATCCGCCTGTGGTCTAACACCCGAACAGTCCTAAGATTGCTGAGAATGGTTTGCACAATTGTATCCAGTCTAGGTAATCCGCTGTGAGTTAAATGACCTTGATGCAATTTATCTGCACATATAACTATCAAGACAGGAGAGATTTCTGGTACAGATGTGTTTAGCTAATAGAGGATTAACTACTGGTGAAATAGTAGCCTCTGAATGTAAATAAAGGCTAAATTCACATTTGCGCTCTGTAATTCCGTTGTTAGATCCCCGTCATAAGTGCTGAACAAAGAAAATGGCGCAGCATGCAAGGCTATTTATTATGGCACTTTGTACCAGACCTGCGCTAGAGTCTCTGAATAGAGCTTCTGAAACAAATGTGAACAGACTTTAGCAATGCTCACATTCACTGTCAGCAAGCAGAGATCTTAAAGGGGTTGTCCCGAGGCAGCAAGTGGGTCTGTACACTTCTGCATGGCCATAATAATGCACTTTGTAATGTACATTGTGCATTAATTATGAGCCATGCAGAAGTTATAAAAAGTTTTATACTTACCTGTTCCGTTGCTGGCGTCCTCGTCTCCATGGTGCCGACTAATTTTCGCCCTCCGATGGCCAAATTAGCCGCGCTTGCGCAGTCCGGGTCTTCTGCAGTCTTCTATGGGGCTCCGTGTAGCTCCGTGTAGCTCCGCCCCGTCACGTGCCGATTCCAGCCAATCAGGAGGCTGGAATCGGCAGTGGACCGCACAGAAGAGCTGCGGTCCACGGAGGAAGAGGCCATCTTCAGCGGTGAGTAGAGAAGTCACCGGAGCGCGGGGATTCAGGTAAGCGCTCCGGTGAGCTTTCTTTACCTCCCTGCATCGGGGTTGTCTCGCGCCGAACGGGGGGGGGGTTGAAAAAAAAAAAAACCCGTTTCGGCGCGGGACAACCCCTTTAAAACAGATGAAGAACTGAACCACTAAGGGCTCATGCACAGAGGCGTATGGAGTTGTAACATAGTAACATAGTATGTAAGGCCGAATGAAGACATTGTCCATCTAGTCCAGCCTGTCTATCCTACTGTGTTGATCCAGGGGAAGGCAAAAAACCCCAAGGCCAGAAGTCAATTAGCCCTTTTGGGGAAAAAATTCCTTCCCGACTCCCTAATGGCAATCAGACTGTTCCCTGGATCAACCCCTAATAGTTCCTACCTGCCTATATACCAGGATTGACACTTAACCTAAAATTTATATCCTGTAATAGCCTTCTTCAGAAAGACATCAAGTCCCCTTTTAAACTCCTCTATGGATTTTGCCATCACCACTTCCTCCGGTAGAGAGTTCCACAGTCTAACTGCTCTTACAGTAAAGAACCCCTTTCTGTGTTGGTGATGAAACCTACTTTCCTCTAATCGTAGCGGATGTCCTCTTGTTACCTTTGTGGTCCTGGGTGTAAACAGATCACGGGAGAGATCCATGTGTTGTCCCCTCATGTACTTATACATGGTTATTTGGTCGCCTCTTAACCTTCTTTTTTCTAGAGTAAATAGTCCCAATTTGGATAGCCTCTCTGGGTATTCCAGTCCCGTCATTCCATGTATTAGTTTAGTCGCTCTTCTTTGAACCCCCTCAAGCACTGTGACATCTTTCCTGAGCACCGGTGTCCAGAATTGTACGCAGTATTCCATGTGAGGTCTGACAAGTGCCTTATATAGTGGGAGGATAATGTTCTCATCCCTCGCCCCTATACCTCTTTTAATGCACCCCAAGACTTTATTTGCCTTTGCAGCGGCTGACTGGCATTGGTTACTCCAGTTTAGTCTATTATCCACTAATACCCCCAGATCCTTTTCCATATCACTTTTCCCTAGTGGTACCCCATTAAGTGAATATTTGTGACATCCGTTCCTCTTGCCCATGTGCATAGTCTTACATTTTTCAACATTCAACTTCACTTGTCATTTTCCTGCCCAAGCCCCCAGCTTATCTCGGTCCGTTTGTAGCCGCACATTGTCCTCCGTTGCATTAATTATATTGTATAATTTTGTGTCATCTGCAAATATTGATATTTTGCTGTGCAGCCCCTCTATCAGGTCATTGATAAATATATTGAACAGAGTGGGGCCTAATACTGAACCCTGTGGCACCCCGCTAGCGACTGTGGTCCAATCAGAGTACGAACCATTTATTACCACCCTCTGCTTTCTATCGTTGAGCCAATTTTTTACCCACTTACACACGTTTTCGCCCAGTCCGAGCTGCCTCATTTTGTATATTAGCCTATTATGTGGCACGGTGTCAAAGGCTTTAGAGAAATCCAGATATACAAGATCAATAGATTCTCCCTGGTCCAGCTTAGAGCTTACTTCATCGTAGAAACTGATCAGATTTGTCTGACATGAGCGACCCTTCATGAATCCATGCTGGTGAGGAGTTGTGCCTGACATTCTCAAATCGCACAGATACGGGTCCGTGTGCTGTGCGAGACCCGCAGGCCGTGGACATTGCATGTCTGGTTTTTGTCCATGATAGGACCAGAATGGGACATGCTGGAATTTGTTTTGTAGAGCCTAACTGGCTATAATAGGTCCATGAAATACACGAACCAAATATTCATTCGTGTGCATGAGCGCTAAGGAACGGATTTACTTAAAGCAGCATATAATATGCTGGTTTAAGTAAAAACGACGCTAGCGTAAAGTGCGACAAACGCATTTGGTACATTTTCGGGCAATTAGTGCAGCAAATCTGAAACCTATACCACTATGGCTGGCATACATTTTAACTATAATTTACGCCCGTCTCTGGCATATACTATAGAAAAATCGAACAAACCCCTAAAGCTAAGCCCTGCCCACTGGCTTAAAAAGTATCTGGATCAGAGCAAAATAACAAAAAGTCATACATTTTGGCGCAGAAGATGGCATTCACCAAAATGTGTGACTTTAATATACCAGAAACCTGGGGAAAAAGTTTTATAAATGTGCCCCTAAGTACATAAGAAAGTTATAAAACTTTTCCTTCTTCAACTGAATTTAACCCATTTAGGACCAGCCACTGTATATATACGGCGGCTGGTCCTGGGCTTAGAGGACCGCCGATAGTAAAAATACGGCGGTGCTCTAAGCCTCCTGCCTCTGCAATCAGTCAGAGGCAGGAACGGGTTATCAGCTGTTAGTGACAGCTGATAACCCAGAGCAGAAGGCAGGAGGGGTTTTTAACCCTTCCTGCCTTCTGCTTCCCCGATATCCAGTGCTCAATGAGCACTGTATGGGGAAACTGAAAGTAACATTTACTTTCAGTACGGGAGCCTCGGGGGGTCATGTGACCTCCCAGGATTCCCTGCTATGCAGAGCTGGAGGGTCAAACTTAGACCCTGGCAGCTCTGCAGGTGACTAATGTCACCACAGGGGTTGCTTTCCCCTATAATTAGGGCTCCTATGGATGCCCTAGCTATAGTGAAAAGTGTCAAATAAAGTAAAAAAAAAAAAAGTGAATGTCCCCCAGACATCTTATATGACGTCATGGGGGACATAGATAGTAAAAACACAATTACATATATAAGTAAAACAAAACAACAGAATGAAACAACAGTACATACAAAAGAAAGAGAATAACACAAAGCAGACACCAACAAAAACCATCGCCGTATGCGCCCTGTAAACCAAAACCATACATACTATATATCAAAACGTCCGAAATAAATAGAGGAACCCATTTCCATACTTTATTTTAGTGTAAATATAAAAATAATTTTAAAAAAACTATAAATGTTAAAAAAATCATTTTTTTTAGCATTTTACCCCCAATAAAACTAAAAAACGGAAAAAAAAGTCAGTGAAAAAGATATTAAAAAAATAGTCCTATATGTCACGGGAAAAAAAACGCAGCAAAAATAATTTTGGTAGCTAAAGGAAAAAAAATGGAGACGTAAAACAGCCACATGGGTAAAATCCCTAAAAAGTGTCTGGTCCTTAAGGTACAAAACAATCTGGTCCTTAAGGGGTTAAAAAGAACTGGAAACCCCCTTTAAAAGTGGAACTTGAAGAACGAGAGAGCAAGGTAATCTGTTACAAAGCTGCACACCTTCCGTGAACCGCTGTAATCCAGCAAGCACATTGCAGTAATATTCCACACCGCGCACATTGTTTCTACCTATTGTGTCTCTGGAGTAAATCCAAAACAAACTACTTCACCAAATTGATGTCCCCTCCCTGAGCGGCAGGAATAAGACGGGCCGGGATCTCATCTCATACACTCCATGATTAATATAGATGGGCCCTGCTGTTTACCAGTTAACCTTCACTCCTGCTGCCCGCTTCATTAATGCCGCCTGACACCCACCATAGCTGAGCAACAGCTCCGCTCAGCCGCCTCCCAGAGCTTCATGGAGCTACTCAGGAAAGGAAAATCCATCTGCAGCCAAGTCCTCAGTCACTGGTTAATAGGCCGGGAGAAAAGGTTAAACACTTTGCAAACTAGGTCATAAAATTCCAAGCCACCAACAAGCTGCTCATTGAGAGAGAGCAGCAATCCGCTTACTAGTTTTCATTCCCCATATTAACATGTTGGGGTCAATTCACATGGGGCAAATTTGTTGCATCGATTTCGGTGCCGCTCCCATTCATCTGAACGAGGCTTACAGCATCCATGTGCTTGGCGCCAAAACAACCGCATGCAGATGAAGGGAACGGATTTATAGTCGCAGAAAGTTCTGGAACAAATCTGCCATTTATTCTTAAAGCGACTCTCTGGTTTCAGGGCAACATTCTGTCCCAGGACCGAAGGGGATGGGGGTATTAATTACCTGCCAGTTCTGCAATGACAGTGGGCCCACGAATAGCTAATCAGAGATCCCAGGTGGTGGACCTCCACTGATTAACTACTGATAATCTATTCTGAGGATAGATCATTGATTCACACCCCTTGAATCCCTGGGGAAACAACACTGTATTCTAGCAATTAGATATATTATTCTATATATCTGCAGGGCCACAACCACTAGTGGGCAGCATAACAGTGCCCCGTAGGGGCTGGCAACAAAAATTGTATATTTCTAAATGTGGTTATAGTCTTCCCATTCCAAAAACCCCTAACTTTTTGACATTGGGTGCTTTTAGGCAGTTTTCACACGGATGAGAAAATCGTATGAGATTTGTGCGTTGCGAGATGCACGAATATGAACCCCATTCTTTTAAATTGGGTCATACACGTGTGATTTTTTTCCGCATCGCAGCACGATGCAGGAAACAAATCGCGGCATGTCCTATCTTTTGGCGTGCCCTCACATCGCCAATTGTTTTCAATGGGACCGGCGGCAGCATCACACCACATGCTAGGAACATACGAGTGCAATGCGAGATATCCCTATTGAAAGCAATGGGAGACACTCTGAAATCCTCCGCTGCGGTGTAGGATCGCAACTTCCCCGAAGTGATGCAAGGCACATCGGTGGGGGAAATCACATGCTAGTCAGGTCGTCCCAGCGATGATCCTTCCTGTGCTTTCACACAGGAGTGAACATTGCCAGTGAATGGAGGTGGAGCGGGCCGAAGAGCCTTCCAGTCCGCCCGCCTCCTTTCACAATAAACAGGTAGTCACTCATAGATGAACATCTGCCTGTTTACATGAGCCGATCTGTCCTTCAGTTTTTATGCAGCATAAACTGAGTAATGAACAATGTATTGTTTAGTTGGTGCCTGCATTTAAACTGAACAATAATCGCCCAAATACCCGCTGATCGGCCCAAATTGCCAGTCTTTACTGCACTTCTGTGCTTCTATTTATGATCGAGCTCTGTAGGTTCTCCACAGATTTAGATTGGAGAGTGACACAGTACTAGAATGCATCCAAATGTGCGAGGCCAAATACAAACAGACCTGAAATGATAAGACAAATGATGCCAACTTCCTCCAATAGAAAGTTCTGTCTCCAGGGACTAGTCTGGGGGACTGCAGCTGCAGGAATGCAGTCATACAGGTCCTTGGGCCTTTTTACACAAGCCATCGTAGGAGTTTAAAGGAGCACGGGTCATGATGATTGTCACTTGTTGGCCTAATCTAACGATTTGGACTCTATATGGGACAATTAATCATTCATGCAATCGTTTGTTCCCCATAGAGAATCATTGCGGCTGGCAGCACATCACCTGTTCACACGCGGAGATGTGCTGCTGAGAATGAGGATTGTTCAGGTGTACTAAAGATGCGATCAGCAGATGGACATATAGGAGCATTCACTCTTGTCAGCTGATCGGGTGAAGCTTTATACTGTCAGCCCATGTAAAAAAGATCTTTAATTCATATTTCTAGGTCCTTTATATTCCCCCAATAACCCTTCCCCTTCATGATATTCAAAATCTATCCATATTTGAAAGCCCCTAGATAAAAGAAAAATAAGACAGTAAGTTACATTGCTCCCAGAGAAAGCACCATGCTCTCAATACAAGATAGCATCATACCATCAACAGAAAAATTCAGGGAATAAATACTGTACCAGGACCAAGGTCATCACATAAATACAGCACCAGAATCAACCTCAGTACATGAATAAAGGACAAGAACTGAGCCCATAATATAAATACAGAACTAGAACGAGGCTGATAACATAAATACAGCATCAAAACCAAGTTCAGTGCATAACTACTGTACCAGAACCAAGCTCATAACATAAATACAGCACCAGAAGCAACCTCAGTGCATAAATACATCACCAGAACCAAGCTCAGAAAATCATAACATAGATACAGTAGCAGAACTAAGTGATTCTGTTGTAGGGGCGCTGATGGGGTAACAGTGGCACCCTGGAACATGACAGGAGACAGAGGTAGAAGGAGGATGATTCATGTAGCTCTACAAGACACTGTTGTACGGAGGAAGAAGATCATTTGGCTAATGGGAAGCTAAGGGGGCAACCCCCTCCCCCTTCCCCCAGCCTACATCCTCCTGCTGCCTCCCCTACAAGTTAGTGGCTGGGGTCCTGTGTGACCACATGGGTCACACATAGCTAAGGTCGGCAATGCCCCCATAAGTTTGGTCTCACACGACCGTATTTGAATTTTGGATTCTGCGGTTGGTGTCCTTGTGGTCTTTCCGCAGTAAAACGCGGGCATTGATAGGCTTGCATTTTCATATTTTCCTTTACACTGATGGGTACAAATTGTGTATTCTGCAAGTGGAAGAAATATTGCGGTATGCCCTATTTTACCGCGGAATCCGCATACGGCCCGCAGGTACCCGCATCATCGTTAAGTGACAGCATGGAAAATGCAAACAAACAAACAAAAAAAAATTATTCTGCACTGTACTGCCTGCGAGCTTCCGCGGTCATGTGCAATACAGTAAATTGCCGTACACGGGGTTAACGCCTGTGTGAGGGAGGCTTTAAAAAGATGCATGTGCAGGTTTAAAGCCCATTTGTTACTGCCGTAAATAGGCGTATTGGTGGTCACTAAGGGGTTAAAACCCCAAAATGACAATTCTGTCTAGTGATGCAATGATGCATCCCACCGTTCTTCTAATACTGCAGAACCTGCAGATTTACGGTTCAGGCTTCTGGGAAAGCTGGATGACGACCCCTTTGGAAGCAGTAATGATGGCCGTGATGGCTGACACCCTGATTTTTCAGGCCCTGGTATGACATAAGGATGTTTTATCTTAGGGCCTTGGTCCTTGTAGCATTTTCTAGCATAATGGGTTAAACCAGACTAACACTCGGCTCTTATGTCTGTTTTCGATGCTGGAAGGCTTCAGCATCGGCCCGGCTGTCTGCAGCCACACTGACTGCCTCTTCTGTGTCACACAAATCCTCCTGTGTGCCACACCGCACGTATACCACGTGGCAACTGCAGGTCCCTTTGGGGCAAAACGCCCACTGCTGAGCAACTTCAATGATAATGGAGCAGTGAAGCGGAGGTGCATTAACCTGCAGATAGGACCGCCATTACCGGAGAATTTATCTCATCAACCAGGAACATTGCAAGATAGGAAAAAATAATCCTGAGCTGCATATAAAGCACGGATCTGTGAGCCTTAGGGGATCATCTTACAACAGCCATGGCTACATAGTTTGTGGTCTGTTACCATGGAGACACAAACGGTCTGCAAATCAAATGCGCATGCTTCAGTTGCGGATGCGAATGCTTCTCTATGGGCACTTTGAATTGCGGACCTGCTGCGGGGGTGACCTGTGCGGATTCCACAAATCAAATCCACCCGTGGACATTGGGCCTACGTTGTTTGGTTGGGAAGTGCAACACAGTCACATTTAAATAAATAGGGCTGCACTGAAAAACATATACAGCATTTCTCTAGATCAGGAATAGTGCGGTTTTATACAGAGGGTTGGGTACTCTTTCACACCCGTTGTAACCCTTCCATTAAAGGCTTTGCTGGAGGCCCAGCTAGTACGATACTTTGGATGAAAGTAGAGAACCACTTTAAAAGTGGCGATTGCTTCATCTATATAATTATGTAGATTTGCACACTGCAAAATGTTAAAATATTAAGGTTGCTAAGCAAATCTACCCCTGCGAGCGAGAGTTACATTTACTCTCTGGGGAAAGCCCATATCGTCATAGCACATCACATCAGAAGAGGTTTCGCCCCTTTTTTGGTCCATTGTCGCGTGGTAAGTGAAAACATGTTCCTTGTAAATCTGTGAGTCTCCTTGTAACTATGTACAAAAGCCAAAGTCTGCAAGAACAGAATTAGACTTAGAGATAGGGAAGGAAGGAGGGAAGGTTACTCTATATGCAGGGCTCCCCCCATCTATCTGGACAGAAGAACAGTATGTTACCTTCTAGACCTTCTCCCAGGAGGCAATATTCTTTACAGAATTTCACAGGCACAGATAAATTGCCCTTAATGGGGTAATAATTTTTTAGAGGACTTATGCTCATCTACTGGCTTGTGTTAAGGCCCAATTAGACAACGATTATCGCTCAAAAGCCGTCTTTTGAGCGATAATCGTTGTGTGTAACTGCGCTGACATCCTGCAGTTTTCGTTATGCCGTCGCTCATCGTTGTCTGTCAGCATGCTTAAAGACGACGATGAGCCTCATCAGGGATTCACAGCGGGATACAGCTGATACTATTGTTTCAGCTGTATCCCGCTCCCTGATGACAAGCTGGGTATGAAGAACAGAGCAATCGAGCTCTGTTCTCCATACCCGGCACGGGGCGCTCAGCTGTATAACAGCTGGGCGCTCCATGCAGAAAACAGCTGGATGCAAAAGGAAAGTGGGGACATCCCGCTTGTCTTCTGCATCCTCCACTCGGAGCGCTCGGCTTTATAACAGCCAGGCGCTCGGAGCGGGGAACAGCTGGATGCAGAGGACAAGCAGGGACACCCCGCTTGTCTTCTGCATCCTCCGCTGGCAGCGCAAGGTGACTGTTCATCTTGAGCGATGATCTTGCGCTGTAAATGACTCTGATTATCGCTCAAAAGTTGCTTGAGCGACATCTTTTGAGTGATAATCGTTGTGTCTAAATGGGCCTTTAGTCTCATCACTTCTGTAACATACTTGTATTAAAAATTTTGATGCTTAAGCCCTTTAAATCATGTTTGAAGCGGCTACCACTAGGGGTCTCCCATCCAGCTTCTCTGTCGTTGGGTATAGAGCTTCTATAGTAACAAGGACGTTTCCATAGCAACAGGCTATCTTCACAGGCAGCTCCTGTGCACATACAGGCTGACAGATTTGCAGACACTGTGACAAGGATCTCCACAACCTCTGGCTCTCTTGCTGTTACAGTGTGCGTCTATGTGTTCACACATTACACACACAAATTATAGTGGATTTACTGACCATTGGGCCATAATGTCTTTAAATGCCTGAATCGTCCTGGGATAGTAGAGGAGTGTCATTCAGACACTGCCGCCCTGCTGATTGGAACAGAGACAATGCAATGCAGCAATGGAAGTAAGGGCATGGAATTCAGGACAGTGAACTAATGGCAGAATGCTAGGCTTGCTTCACGCCCCCCCCCCCCCCCCCCCCCCCCCCCCCCCCTGATAGTGGATAGCAATCAGCAGAGCAACAGAAAAATGGGGAAGACCAGAACTTACAAAAAAGAAATGGGGCGCAAACAGCAGCAAATGAGAGGGTTAGAAAAAAGGGGTCGACAATATAGCAAGTCGGTCAGGGCTTGTTTAGCTGCATTTATATGTTGAAATTATCACTAGCTTTCTCGTCCAACACTTTGGCTGATTATTCATATAAACATCTCCTGTTTATATGAAAAACAATGATTGTTATGTCATCATAAAAGATCCAATCAATGACAAATGGGCAAATTATTGTTTGTCGTGTAATCGCTGGAACGTTCATACCAGTCAGTGATGAGATCAGTATTCCTATAAACAATCATTTGGGTGATTAATGCTCTTTAAAAAGCCCTTAAAATGGCATATGCATTAGAAATAGGTTGGTGCTTGAACAAATGTTGAATGACTGATCACTGGGACAACAATCACGGCACAAAATATTTTTTAACATGGTTAACTGCTTTTTCAGATGATGATGGTCTGTCATCAGCCTGCTAAAAAAATTATTCTTTATTACATTACAATAATATGACTACTATAATACTGCCCCCTACGTACGAGACCAGAACTACTATAATACTGCCCCCTACGTACGAGACCAGAACTACTATAATACTGCCCCCTACGTACGAGACCAGAACTACTATAATACTGCCCCCTACGTACGAGAACAGAACTACTATAATACTGCCCCCTATGTACGAGAACAGAACTACTATAATACTGCCCCCTACGTACGAGAACAGAACTACTATAATACTGCCCCCTACGTACGAGAACAGAACTACTATAATACTGCCCCCTACGTACGAGAACAGAACTACTATAATACTGCCCCCTACGTACGAGAACAGAACTACTATAATACTGCCCCCTACGTACGAGAATATAACTACTATAATACTGCCCCCTACGTACGAGAATATAACTACTATAATACTGCCCCCTACGTACGAGAATATAACTACTATAATACTGCCCCCTACGTACGAGAATATAACTACTATAATACTGCCCCCTACGTACGAGAATATAACTACTATAATACTGCCCCCTACGTACGAGAATATAACTACTATAATACTGCCCCCTACGTACTAGAATATAACTACTATAATACTGCCCCCTACGTACTAGAATATAACTACTATAATACTGCCCCCTACGTACTAGAATATAACTACTATAATACTGCCCCCTACGTACTAGAATATAACTACTATAATACTGCCCCCTACGTACTAGAATATAACTACTATAATACTGCCCCCTACGTACTAGAATATAACTACTATAATACTGCCCCCTACGTACTAGAATATAACTACTATAATACTGCCCCCTACGTATTAGAATATAACTACTATAATACTGCCCCCTACGTACTAGAATATAACTACTATAATACTGTGCCCTACGTACAAGAATATAACTACTATAATACTACCCCCTACGTACAGGAATATAACTACTATAATACTGCCTCCTACGTACAGGAATGTAACTACTATAATACTGCCCCCTACGTACAAGAATGTAACTACTATAATACTGCCCCCTACATACAAGAACGTAACTACTATAATACTGCCCCCTACATACAAGAATGTAACTACTATAATACTGCCCCCTACATACAAGATCGTAACTACTATAATACTGCCCCCTACATACAAGAATGTAACTACTGTAATACTACCCCCTATGTACAAGAATATAACTTATAATACTGCCTCCTATGTACAAGAATATAACTACTATAATACTGCCTCCTATGTACAGGAATATAACTACTACAATACTCCCTACTACATACAAGAATGTAACTACTATAATACTGCCCCCTATGTACAAGAATATAACTACTATATTACTGCCCCCTATGTACAGGAATATAACTACTATAATACTGCCCCCTATGTACAAGAATATAACTACTATAATACTGCCCCCTATGTACAAGAATATAACTACTATAATACTGCCCCTATGTACAAGAATATAACTACTATAATACTGCCCCCCTATGTACAAGAATATAACTACTATAATACTGCCCCCTATGTACTGGAATATAACTACTATAATACTGCCCCCTATGTACAAGAATATAACTACTATAATACTGCCCCCTACGTACAAGAATATAACTATTTTCACACATGAGTTCCGTTCGATACCAATATGGACAAAACTTGCACATTGAAATGAATGTGTTTATTCACTGCATATCTTACTTGGGGGCGATTCCTCGACAGGAATCACCCATTATCTCCTGTGGGTTCATTAAAAAATAAAAAGGAGTGAAAAAACTAGTAGAAGCACTTGCAACTTTTTAACATGCATGAACAACGTGATTGAAAAATCGTAAGTACATAGATGCAATGTGTTTAAGCAAAACTGCATCACGCTCGCACCCAGAATTGCAATTATAGCGCGTGATAGCGGTCTGAGTTTCGCTTAGCGATATCGTACTCGCACTTGTGAATGCACCCTCGCACAATGCTGCGTTTACAGCCGTGTAACTTTACAGTGGTTATATCTCACCAAGATCAGACAGCAGCAGTATAAAGGCGGGAGGCGAGGCCTGGTGGTTGCAGGAGAAACACAGGACAGCATGCGGTAAACAGGACTAGCAAGGATTTAGGTGGAGATGACCTTGGGAGAGCAACATTCTCTGAAGACACCAACCACAGTGTTCAGGCCCGATTGGTCTGAGATATTTAAGAGTGTTCTCATACAGGCAGAGTTACTCCGCGTGAACGTCACAGAATTTGGTGAAATTCTGCACCAAAATCCACATGTCTAAACGCAGAATTTGATACAGAATTGTCTGCAGAATTCTGCCATTTTCATTCTGCATCAAAATCTGCACATGATCAGTGTGGAGTTTGTTTATGAACATTCTGCAAGAACGCAAGTTTTGCAACATTCTTGCAGAATAATCCTGCAAATGTGAAAGCACCCAAAAGACTCTTATAACAACTGCACAGCGGTATGGGGATCTACAGATGCAGCTGCAGAGCTGAACTTGTCATTGACCTGGTCATTTTCAACATGACAGTTGAGGAGAGCGCGGCCGCAGCGGAAGAATAAAAAAATGAACATGCTGCGGCTGGTTTAATCCGCGCCACAGTGCTGGCTTCTTTCGCCTTTGCCGCTGTGGATCCACCGTCCCGTGTGGACGAGAAATCTGAGAACTCTCGTCCACATGGCTGGCTAATACAGGGATTAGCGGCCGCAGGCGGATTTGCCACGACAAAACACTGGACAGAATTTCCGCGGCAAATCCGCCCAGTGTGAGCCCAGCCTAAGCGAACTCAAAAGCTTTTTCTATAGTGCCGCAGAGAACACATCACAATAGACAAACGTAGAGCAAAGTCAGCTCTACTACACTAATGAGCTCATCTTTCTCTTCATATGGCCACTACAGCTGCTTTAGGGCTTGTTAGAAGGATCAAGTTGGTTCATTCAATCATTTCTATGGGTCTCGGCTATCTCTGGCAGTCTTACAGAGATAAATGGAGAGGTAGTGTGCATGTGACCAGCACTCCAATTATATGGGGACTCTTGAGACCCTCATTCTTGTGGTCAGTGGGGGTACTAGTGGTCAGATCCCCACCGATATAGTACTTAGCGCCTATCCTGTGGATAGGTGATTCTATTTTTGGGGGACAAGCCCTTTAAGTTCTGCAAAGTTCAAGTGTTTTGTCCCACCTAGTGTGACCTACAACCATCAAGCTTACTGTGCCACTACGAGTGCTTGTAACCGTAGACGGTTGTGAAGAAGATAGTATGTATTATTTTCATTGTAAAAGGAGCACCCACTAAATATCTCCTACATGTTCCATATCTATCTATGTACGTACTCTTACAGTGGCTTTATATAGGACGACTGATGGACGCATAAGCCCACTCTGCCTCCATTCACTGAGCGATGATTGCTCCTATATAATAGCACAGCACCTAATATCGCTGGGATAACTGTTCTTCCGTGTGAGAGGGCCCTTATCATACATGTGCTTTCAGGCAGTAGCGATAGTTGTTCAGTAAATGTAGGCAGAGCTCGCTGGACATCTCTTCTCCCCACCCACCTCCATTCACTGTGAACAGGCAGTCCTTCATAGATGACAGACTGCCTGTTTACACTGGGTGAGAAGTTGCTCATCTATGTATCAATATATTATCTAAATATCCGTCTGTCTGTCTGTGAATGAATCTATGTATCTGCAATGGGTTTAACAGTATCCACGCTATGGCTCGCAGTCATCACAGCACCTAGTATCCAGTTCCTCTCATAGCAGTGCTTTTTACAGATCCACATATTGTATCGGTTTCCTTCTGCCATATGTAGCAGCTCATTAATAATACATAGGTTATAGCAGAGAACGGTTACTGCCTCCACTGCATTGTGCTCAGGAGAAATCTGCAGGGAGCATTATCTTACCAGTGTTGGATCGGATGTTCTGCCTCAAGAAATCACCGCTGGACAGATGCTGCAGCCCAAAGTTCTTGGCGATCCTATGGCACACGGTCCCTTTGCCAGATCCCGGTGGTCCAAGAATGACAGCTCTCAAAAGTTTGGACGCCATCAGAAGGGGTGTTTGTACTTCTGGAAATCCAACTCTGCTGAGGATCTGTAAAAGGACCAATCGGGAAAAAATATTTGGTTACAGCCTCCTGCTCTGTCCCGGCCCCTCTTAAGATGCCAACAAAACCCTTAAATTAAATTAACCCCTTCCACTCCAAATTAAAGTGACTCGACCTAGGCTATTATAAAAATTGGAAACTAAGAAGCTAAGAAATCAATATCTATTAATGTCTGTAAACTATTTGCAATGTACTGGTCTGCAACCTTTTGTGACACCCGAGCTCCTAGCACAGCCTAGTAGCTGCATGTAACTTGCGGCTCTCTGGCTGTTGAGACACTACAACTGCCAGCATGACCTGATAGCAAGTTGTAGTTCCCTGGCTGATGTGACACTACAATTCCCAGCACTGCCTGCAACTTGTAGCTTCCTAGCTGTTGCGACACTGCAACTCCAAGCATGCCCGACCTCTGTATGCAACCCGTGGCTCTCCAGCTATTGTGAAAAGTATGGCTCTCGGCATGATCTGTAAACTGTAGGTTGCAGACCACCAATCGGATGCAATACAACACTACACACATTTTCTTAAAGCAACAGGACGCCAAAATTTCCATAGATCCGTAAGTACAGCTGACCACATCAACAGATTTCCCGTTTCTGCTACAACGAGTCTTCTCATATCCTTAATATCAGCTTTATTCTTAATTTATACGACTTGCTAAATACAACGCAACTGGTGCGTACGGTCACAGCGCAGCCGATAATGGCATTAACTAATATTACAATTCTCTAGTGCCACCCTAAGGAGCCTTCCTTTTTGCACTTTGCAGCTTTCGTTGACAGCCAGAGAATATAAGGCTGAGCTGAGACACAACATCCTTGTGTTTGCAATTTGCAAAGTCCCAACTCACCTCCTGGTTTCCTCTATATCCTGCAATATGGCGAGAAAGCAGCAGGAGGAATTCCTACATTACATGTTCCAGGTCCAGGCTGGGAGCCTTTAAGGGAGAGGATTGTCTGAGGCACAGGAGGGACACGACGCCCAGCGCAGGCTGCTCCCTCACACATCAGCAGCAAAGAATTCTGCACAATTCATTGTGGAGACTCAGACGCCCCGCTGCAAGGCCTTCTGGGAGATGTAGTCTCAATGCTTCTCACAAAAACATAGGACTATGGAAGATTAAACTACAGCTCTTTGGTGCCACCAAGTGGACAATGTCTAAACAGCTGAAATGCATTTTGGATACAATTTACTGTAATTTGTTGCAAACTGTGTCGTTTTTTTACATTTTTTGTAAGGCTTTATGTAACTAAACTATAATCATTGTGTAATGACATTTTCTGCAACGTTTGGATATACTTTGTGTTTCAATTCTTCCCCATTTACAAGATCGCTGCTTACCAACAAAAATTGTGAACATTCTTGTTTCTGTTCAAAGGCTGAAAATCCGTACAGACCCAATACTTACCCCAACTGAGAGCTTGAGAGATACAAGTGTGTAGCTTAGACAATCCCGTGTGAGCTCAACTCCAAGCTAATATATTTTACCCATCCAGGCGCTTTTACACCGCAGCAATACGTCTGTGTGATCTGATGCATTGGAATCCAATGCATCAGATGGTAGCGTATATTGGCCGGTCGTGCAAACGGCAGCTGATATACGTTCGTGTAAATAAGCCCTAAGGCTGTATTCATATGGGCGAGTGTGACATTGCCAACGTTGTTGGGTTTTCTCGAGTAGCTGTGTGAACAGTATGATCGAGGAAAGACATGCAGCGAAGCGAATCCTCTGGACGTAATCAACATGTCATTAAAAGGGGTCAGAGGAGGATGTCAGGAATCATTCTGATGAACCAGAACTGCACAGTCAAGCATATTGTAGCCAAATACAACACTGGTGCTCCAACTAACACATCAGAACTTACAACTCGTCATCCCTTAAGGCTGAATGCGCACGGCCAGGTTGGATTCCGCATGTGGGATCCCGCAGTGGAATCCGACCCAGTGGCTGGCTGGTGACCCCTGCTTACCTGTCTGCAGTGTTCTTTATCTGTAATGCGGATGTGCCGGATGGTGTGCTGATGCACATGCGCAGTACAGATGACACTGTGCCGTCGCTAGGTGATGACGCGGATCGGATGGCTTCCATTGACTTCTATGGAAGCCATCCACTTGGAATCCACACCAAAATAGGACATGCTGTGATTTTCCCTCTGTGAGCGGGAAATCAGAATTAATTTCCGCTCGTAGACATGGAAAAGCGATTTTCTATAGCATGTCAATGGGCAGTATTTGCTGCAGAATCTGGAGGCGGATACCCGCTCCGGATTCCGCAATGCAAATATGCCCGTGTGCATTGGGAGTAACACAGATGGGCTATAACGGCAGATGACCTGTATCTAAGAGAAATGCAAGGCTCCGGTGGGCAAAAGAGTGTAAAAACAGCACCTTGTCAGATGAATCCAGATTTCTGTTGTATATTGCTGACTGGAGGTCAGAATTTGGCACAAGCAGCATAAATCAATCGCCCCTTCCTCTCAGCTGGTCAGAACATGTTGGGACCTCCAGCTAATTACGAACAGCTGCAAGAAACTCTAATTGCTGCAGTTCTGAAGGCCAAAGGAGGTCCAACGCACTACTAGTCTCCAATAAAAGGGTTTATTTAGACGACCGTATATCGGCTCGGTTTTCACGCCGAGCCGATACATGGTGTCCTTGTCTGCAGGGAGAGGATGGAAGAGCCAGGAGCAGGAACTGCGCTCCCGCCTCTCACCACTATTTGCAATGGGCGGAGTGGGATGGGGCAGAGCTAAGCAGTGGGACCTATTGCAAATAGTGGCAAGGGGCGGAGAGGGGGCGGGAGCTCAGTTCCTGCTCCTGGCTCTTCCACTCTCCTCCTCCCCTGCAGACAAAGACACCGTATATCGGCTCGGCGTGAAAACCGAGCCGATATACGGTCGTCTAAATAAGTCCAAATGGTCATTCAGTGTGTTATGACGTAAGCAAATGACGGGGAATAAAGGAAATTCTGTGCATTGTTTATTATGTGTTTTAGACACTTTTATAGCTCACTGGACAGATCTCAAAAACTCTGACCCCTAATGCTTTATATGAAGAATTTAATTCTGTCTCGATGCCATTGTGGCAAAATCATTTAAGGCCGTTTTCCCAAGGCCAAAAATTTGTTTGAGATTTGTGTGTTGCGAGACGCACAAATTTCGCATGACTGTGAACCCCATTCTTTTGAATGAGGTCATGTACTTGGAGCGATTTTTTTTTTTTTTGCCCGCATTGCGGTTACAGGAAAAAAAGTTGAGACATGTCCTGTCTTTGGGCATTCCCTCGGAGTGCGTCATCCATTGTTTTCAAGAGGGCTGCATAAAAACATCGGATGGTGTGCGAGGTGCATGCGAGTGTGATGTTTCTCATTGATCAGCTGTGCCGGAGGATCGCTATTTTCCTGAAGTGATGAGAGGCGTTTTTGTTGGAGACATCGCAATATTGGGCCCATTACTCGCCCATGTGAAATTAGCCTAAGGGCTTATTCAGACGACCGTATATAATAATAAACTTTATTTATATAGCGCCAACATATTCCGCAGCTCTTACATAGACAGGGGGAATACAGAAAGACAAAAGTACAAACATTACAGAACCACGGTTACATAGTAATCAGATGATGAAAACAATAGGGGTGAGGGTCCTGCTCCAACGAGCTTACATCCTACGAATAGTGGGGTGATACAGAAGGTAAAGGGGCTGGAGATGTGCACTGTATGGCGAGGTGGAGAGTGAGGGATGCTATACACAGACAATGGTCAGACATTTAGCTGTGTGACGGCAGAATCAGTATGACTGCAGGAGCGGTTTATGATGGCTAGCAGGGATTACAGTCAGTAGGTCAGGGAGCATGTTATCAGGTGGCATACAGAGGGGTTTGTTTAGGGAATGCGGTATGCCTCCCTGAAGAGGTGTGTTTTTAGAGCACGCCTGAAGTTCTGCGAGTCCTGGATTGCTCGGGTAGCCTTTGGTAGTGCGTTCCAGAGGACAGGTGCTTCTCTGGAGAAGTCTTGGAGGCGGGAATGAGAAATTCGAATTAAAGGGGCGCTCAGTCTGGTTTCGTTAGCAGAGTGGAGAGCCCGGGCTGGGTGATGGATTGTGATAAGGGAGGCAATATAGGGAGGTGCTGCGCTGTGGAGGGTTTTGTGGATGAAGGTAGCGAGTTTAAATTGAATTCTGTATTTAACGGGCAGCCAGTGCAGTGACCGGCACAGGGCAGAGGCGTCCGAGTAGCGGCTGGACAGGAAGATGAGCCAGGCTGCCGCATTTAGGATGGATTGGAGAGGGTAGAGTCTGGTGCAGGGGAGGCCGATCAGCAACGAGTTGCAATAATCGAGCCGGGAGCATATTCACGCCGGCCGATATACGTCGTCCCTCTCTGCAGGGGGAGGAGGCTGGAAGAGCCGGGAGCAGTGCTCTGAGCTCCCGCCCCATCTCCGCCCCTCTGCACTATTTGCAATGAGGGGAGGCGGGACGGAGGTGAAGCTAATTTCCGGAACTTAGCCCCACCCCCTCTCATTGCAAATAGTGCCGAGGGGCGGAGAGGAGGCAGAGAGGGGCGGGAGCTCAGTGCACTGCTCCCGACTCTTTCAGCCTCCTCCCCCTGCAGAGAGGGACGCCGTATATCAGCCAGCGTGAATACCCGGCCGATATACGGTCGTCTGAATAAGCCCTAAAGAGGATTTTCACCTATAACAGAAGGCTGGGTTCACAGCCGTACAGAAATTCCGCAAGATTTCCTCTGAAGGAATGCAGCTTTGCGGCCTTTCACTGCAGATTTTGGAGCAGCTTCACCGCCTGCATTCTGCTGTGGCCATCTCTCCCCATAGAGAGGAGAGAGGCCATTGCGGAAAAGGGGAAAGAATTGACATGCCACGTCTTTGAATTCCGCATGGCATGTCAATTTCAGTGCAGCTTCGATTTTGCAAATCTCGTCCACTTTGCTGGCTAATCCCAGGATTAAGGGCTTATTCCGACAACCGTATATCAGCTGGGTTTTCACGCCCGGACGATATACGGTGTCCCTCTCTGCAGGGGGAGGACGCTGGAAGAGCCAGGAGCAGTGCACTGAGCTCCTGCCCCCTCTCCACTATTTGCAACGGGAAGGGGCAGAGCTAAGTTCCGGAACGTTACCCCCCCACGCCTCCTCCCATTGCAAATAGTGGCAAGGGGTGGAGAAGTGGCGGGAGCTCAGTACGCTACTTCCTGCTTTTCCAGCCTCTGACATATGAAAACCCATCCGACATATGGTCGTCTGAAGCCGCCCTAAAGCCGAGGGCGGAATTTCCGCGCAGAAAGTCTGCACTGAAATTGCACAGCAATTACGCCCTGTGTGAACCCAGCCTAGGGGTTGTCTTAAATTAATTAATTAGAAGCGAATTCTATTTTGTTTTGTGTAAAGCAATGTGACAACAGAAAGTGAATTCTGATAATAGTAATTTAGGAACGGGTCAGATTCCGCAAGCGGGAATCCGACTCTGGCAGCAGCCGGCATCCGCGCATACCATCTTTTTCTTCTTTTCTCTGAACCGCGGATGCCTGCGGTGAGCCACCAGCAGACATGCGCAGTACCGATTTTTTTCTAATGTTTAGCTTTCATGCGTCGTCACAAGGCGATGACACAGAATCCGCGAGCTGTCCGCAATGCCAATTGCAGACGACCTGCGGGATGGACGATCTCTATTGACTTCAATAACGAAAATAGAGCATGCTGCAATTTTTCCTCCACTCGCAAAAACCGCAATTGGTTTCCAGAAGCCTGCCGGAAGAATCGATTCCCCACAGCATGCTATGAACAGCTGTTGCTGCAGACCCGCGGTGTGGACGCCGACCGTGGATTCCGCAATGCAAATCCGTTCATGCGCAGGCGGCTTAAAGCACCAACTTTTTCTGCAGCATCGTACAATCTGCTGACATACTGAGAATGGTCACTATGGCTGCACTTCCTGTTATCATTTTTGCTAAAACCGCCACTACAGCAAGACATTAACTCAAGATACTTTCAGGAGTAACTAAAAACCATAGTTACCAAGTTTTTGGCTGCTGCTTTAACTTCTGATTGCCTGCACGTGCCTCCACTCCGTGCACATGTCCTTGAATCATCTCTTTCTTTACTGTCCCCTTAAATAAAGCAGGAAAGGAAACAGATGGTGTTACAATTTAAGCAATATCTGTGAGGATCTGATTCTTCCCTTCCCCCCTTCAGCGTGACAAATCTCCATATAACGTTCAGAGCATGTGAAGGTTACAAATCAGACAGGAGAAGACAAAAACATTGCATGCATTTTAGGATAGTGAAGGGGTTAATCAAAATAGTTTAGGGCACAAAGAAAGTACCTATAATTTAAAGGGCGCCTATCGCGTCCTCACGGCATCATAAACTAAGTTCTGGTGCTATTAGATGATGTGACAAGGAGTCAGGTATTTTTCTGCTCACCTGCATCAGCGGCGTCCCCTTCTGACGTCCCGGCGGCGCACGAAAATCTGACTCTTTTCAAAAAAGTCCCATGGGTGCTCTCTCCTATACAAGTCTATGGGAGAGAGTGCGCATAGGACTCTGAAAAGAGTTCAATTTTCATACCGTGCACCAACTTTAGAGATGGGACACTGCTGGATCGCGGGTGAGTATAAAAAGTACAACAGCTCCTCTAACAGCACCATAACTTAGTTTATGGTCCTGTGGGGACGTGACAGTTTCCCTTTAAAGTGGTTTGCCACCTCTTTAATTAAAAAAAATGTTTTGGTATATGGCGGGGGAATCAGACAGCGCTATATAATGGCAGTGGCCCAAAGTGGTATTGCAGGCCCAGTTCGTATTGAAGTGAATGGGAGCTGTGCCTGCAATACCACACTGGTCCACTGCACAATGTACAGCTCTATCTGCTCCTGCTTCATACAAGGCATGAGCAGCTGGGCGAACAGCTGATCGACTGGAGGCCCGGGAGGCTGACCCCTGCAAGTAAGCTATTAATGACCTATCCTCTGCATAGGTCATACATTTTTAGAAGCTCAATTAAATTAAATTAAATAGGTTAAACATTTATAATAGGGTTGGATCTGATTTTCTGATACAGCGCTCTGAACCTCCTACATTCCTTCACACAACTATAGATGAAAAAATTCTGGCTACTGGTAGACACCACTAGGGGGAGCTCACAGCATATGGGTTTATACAGCTTCCATAAACCATATAATAAATTCATATAGCCTTATTGGCAGTAGAAAGATTTTATTATTTAAACAGGTATTCCGGTATTTAGGATATCATCCATACTTGATTGGTGGGGGTCTGCCGCTCTGGATCGCTGCTGATCCTCCAGCCAGCTGTCAGCGCAGAGAAGTTGCACGTCTGCAGAGGTGTAATGGAAGACACCACTCCCACTGATCCTATTATAGCTTATAGGATTATAGTCTTTTTATGGATTGGTGGGCTTCCTGGTGGATCATGGCTGTTTTATATGCTAACTTGGATTGCTTTCCATAGAAACCCCCCCTCTCGACTTATTCTGGCTACTCGTAGACACCACTAGGGGGAGCTCACAGCACAAGGGTTTATTCTCCACTTATTCTGACTAGTACATTACCTGAGTTCTACCTATTTCCCTTCTCGCGGTGCCTGCTTCACCTGGGTCTCTTACGGTTCCCGGATTGATGGTGAGCCCACTCCTTAGACAGATGTCCTGTGGACAGAGAAGTGGAAGCAGCATTATTGTATCCAGTACCATTCCCGGCTATTAGGGTTTATTCACATGAGTGATGTTCACACGTGAGCTTTGCACGTATCGCACAAAACGTGCGCAAATACGAAATCTATTTTTTAGAATGGATTCATTCACACGAGCGATGTGCCTGCGAGTGCGATGTGATGTCACCCACTGAAGTCAATGGAAAATGCTTAGGCGCAATGTCTACGGGCGGAATTTGATTTGCAGAATCCGCATTGGTCACCCGTGCGGAAGATCCACAACTCAAAGTGCCTGTAGGGAAGCACTGAATTTAAGCATGTGGATTTGATTTGCGGACCGTTTGGGGCGGAAAACAAATCACATTGCGGATTCCGTGCGGACGGGCTCAATAGAAGTCAATGGGTATGGACGATCCGCGGCGCATCCGCAAATATAATTGCAGATGGACTGCGGATTTGAAGGTGAAACACGTTAAAAACGCTATAAACACTCTGCACCCCGCATTTTTAACGCACCCCATTCATGTCAACGGGCGATGCAGTAAGTCAAACGCGCTGCAACACTGAAAATAGGATATTGAGCGTTCATTTTAGCGTGTTAAGAACGCTGCGCTAAAACGCTCATCGGAGAGGCTCCATTGAAGTGAAAGGTGGTTTAGTGCAGCGTTGAAAACACCCGCTAAACCCTGCAAAAATACGCCTGTGTGTGAGCATATGGTCACAGCGAATCACGTACGCGGGTTTTAGGTGCATAGGTGGCCATGTTGCCACTGGTGCGAAACACGCACGCAAGAAAAATAGCAGCATGCTCTATCTTGGTGTGTATTCTGCGCTCACACACGTTAAGATAGTACGTGGCGATTGACAGCGCACTGCAAGTACGCAATATTATTACATGCTTGCTGCATGCCCTTTGCAGGCGGCCCACGGCGAGATTCGCTCCCGTGACCCCGGCCCGTGGCGCAGAGCGGTTACATTTACTGTGTTCCCCTGTTTGCACCAAGTGAAGGTAGTTTCACAAGGGCGATCGCGATATCTTTGTTCACACGATTTTTGAGCGTCGGTGCTGCTTTCTCTCACAAACACATCGCTGCCGCTCGCGGTTTTCTCCTGAGTAACACAATAGGACTTAGGCATCGCACTAAAATCGCAAGTTCATGCGATACGATAAAACGAAGGCTGCATAGGGAAACATGGGCGATAAAAAAGAGCAAAAACGCAGAAAAAAGATAGGACATATGACGCGATTCTTCTCTCTCGCAGGATTGAAAACATCGCAAATGTGATGGAAACCATTGAAAAGCATGGGTTTCATAATGCTGCATTATCACGCGCTCTTGCATCGCGCAATTTTATTGCCCGTGTGACACCATGTTGATGTGTTTGCTCACTACACTGGACATAAAAAACCCCCCAGAAATTAACAAAAAAACACACACAGTGAAAGCGGTGGGGTTTTTCATGCCATAAAACTGCATACACCCGTGTGAATGACGTGATATTTTTACGGTAATTTCCGGATGGCCGACAAACCGGATACACAATATCCCAAAGTTGTCTGTATCGCTTCACACACACAGGTTAGATACAGCAGTCAATCATATTCTTGCTTTTATTCTTTTAGCCATCGTGACAGAATGTATACTGCAATCTGATTGGTTGCTACGGACAAACGCTCTACCCTACTGGCTTTGAAGCCATAGCAACCAATCAGGACGCTACTTTCGTTCTCCTAGCCGCCTCAGTGGGCTATAAACTGTACGCTGATTGGTTGCTAGGGGCCCCAGCCTGTTCTCCCCGTTGCTAGGCATCCCTCACGATAAAATGGTGCCCAGTCAGACGACATTTCCCTATAAACCCCAACAATAAAGTCCCTACAATGTAACAACACCTCATAATCATGTGTATAACAGTGTATCAGCCCCGCCGCCGCGCCTCCTCCCCGCCTCATGTGCCTTTTGTTATTTTCCTGTCATGAGACCCGGAAGTTTGTTTTTTTTTCTTCTCCCATCACATGGCTGGGAGAGATTTAATAAAAACACAAAAATGGCGACAGTCACGTTACTGCTGCTGCGTCACCAGCTCTCCCTCCTGCAGACGAGGGTGCACGGCGGCTGCCAGAGCTGGGGGGCTGCAGAGAGGCGAGGCTGGAGCCCCCCTGGGGAGGCTGGAGGGGGCAGCTGGCCATAACACTGGCTGCATGCAGGTGAGTAGCAGCTCCGGGGAGCTCCTGGTTATAAACTGCAATCTGTTGTATTGCAGCATCTGCATTCAGTGCCCAGACCTGCAGGCATGTTGTGCATGGAGAAGCTGTTGCATGTCGCCATGCACTGCCCATCTATGCCTCCTTTATACACATGGGGGGTGCACTGGGGTGAGGGTGGCATTGCAGGGGTTAAATGTTGGCATGATGCCCCCTTTTTCTTCCCTTCTGTCTTGCAATTATAAATATAGCTAAAAGCTGTTTACAGGAGAGCCTGCAAGGAGGGGCAGGGAGGGCACTGGGCGAGGAGGAGGAGGATACGGCTGTAACCCTTTCCTTCCTGGACGCAGAGTTTTTACGTTTCTTGTTGATTGCAGATTTGCTTTGGGCGGCGACCTTGGTGGCATCTATCTCTGGGAAAGCTGGGTGACCGGCAACATGGCTGCATTTTGGTTGCCACAGGGGTTCCCTGAGCAGATCAGAGGAGTTCTCCAACAATCTGTCGTGTCTCTGCTTCTGATTTAGGCAAGCGTACCGTTCTGGGAAAGCTGGGTGCGAGCTGGAAGGCGTCGTTATCGGCGGGCACCCGGCTTTTTTAAGAAGTTTCCATAGCAGCTGAAATGATGGTAGAAGTTGATCAAAAAGGTCACTTCAAGGACGCGAGTAAAGCTGAAGTCTTGTCAAACAAAAACTTTAATTTCTGGGCATGTATCTTTTGTGTCCCTTTCCAGACATTTCAAGATCTCTGCTTGCTGTCTGTGAATGGAACACTTTTACGTTAAGCGCTCTACAGATATCTATACGCTGGGCTCATATACGTTCAACAATCCAGCAAGGATATCGGATCAAAAGTCGTTGATTAAAGTCTTTTTGTCCCAATTGACAGGTCCGATAGATTGCCGCATTTGAGCCCAGCGAGCTGCGCAGGGCATGTTCGGTGCAATGCATGCATTTTTGGATGGCGTTTTGGGTCATTTCTGCATCAGGGGTTCTGGCTTCCTGCTCCGTTCGGGGACCTGGCCAAATGGCGCCGTCTAAAGATGAGGCTGAACGGACCCTTAGGCTCCCTGTCCACGGGCGTGATTCCGCCGGCGGTAAATCGCCAGCGAATCACGCTGTCTAAAGCTTTCAATAGCGTTGCTATGGAAAGCGACGGCCCCCCTGTCCACGAGCGGAGAATCATTGCGATTCTCTGCTGACGGCCGGCAAATAGCAGCATGTGAGATGGCTGACAGTGGAGATCCGTCTGCTGGCTCCTGCTGCCAGGCGGCGGCTCCTGCGGCGGAGATTCGCCATGGGATACCGCAATGGCGCAATACAACAATGACGCCAATCACATGGACAGGTCTTACAGATGCGTGACCGTGGGGCTTGAACCGGCGGGCCACATTGAGTATAATGGTGTCCATTTTGCTCTTTGGCATCTTGTCGGACAGGATTTTAAGATAGATTTGCGCCCCAAATGGAGCCTCCAGCGCAGATGTGAATGAGCCAATCCGGACAACCCTGGAGGACTAAACAGACGGATACATTTCACTTGCACCGATACATTGTAACAACCTGTCAGGACAAGAGATTTCTTCTGTTTGTGTGTTTTAGCTCTAGAGTGGATACAGTTGTAGCCAACCCGCAGCTGTGAGAATTTTCAGTGTCCGGCTTAGGGTGCATTCACATGGGCGAAAAAATTGCGCGCATTTCGTGCATTGCGAAACGCATGCGAATACAACCTGTTAGCAAAAGGTGTAATTATATGGGCGATTTTTCTCTCGCTCCTGTGAACGCACCCTCAGACGCAACTGAGAAATGGATAGCTGCCGCAACCCAATCTGGAGGGCAGAAGTAATGTGCCCCCTGGTATGGCGTTAAAGGCATTACACAGGATGAGAAAAATATGCCAGCTGTCTACAGGTGGAGTCTGGTACTGTAGCTATCAACCCAGGACAGGTAAGTGCGCCTATGTATGCTGCGGCATGTTAAAATAAAACTACTTTAAAGATGGTGCCCGAGAGGAGCTTTAAGTCATGGGGGCGGAGCCAGCTGCATCATTTAGAGTGACAATTCTCTCTCTGTTTGTGGATGGGGAGAGAACTGTCAATCTAAGTGATGCAGGTGGGGAGAATTTAGCATGGCTCCGCCCCCTTTGGACACCGCTTCTATTTGGGTTCATGCAGCTTGAACCTGGTGACTCCCTTTAAAGGAGTTGACCTGCAGTACTTGCTAGACACAACTTGTAGATGGGTTTGACGCTGCATTTGGAAGAATGCTGCCTTGTTTTCCAAATCTTGGACACTCCCTTTAATTTGCCTTTATAGCAGATTCCACTTATTCATGCACTTCTGTAAAAGGAAATTGTACTTGATCATCAAATACAGATATATCACATGCCTTATGTAATTAAAAACAGGAACAGATTCAACTTTTTGACTAAACTGTTATAATTTGTTTTTCTTAGCAGCTCGTATCACTTCCATTGGGCCAACCATGAAGACTGCAGTTATGGTCACTAATCCCGTGTCCTTGTCCGCCTGGGTATGTATGACTTGTGTTGGGTCAGGGTAGGGGGGTAAGAAGAAGCAATGACCTACAGAAGGATCCCACAGTTATTTATGAGGGAATCCCATAAATGAAAGTGTAGCAATTCTACAAACAGATGTGTATACTCGAACTGCAAACAATGTAATACTGGAACCCATCAGCATGTGTTAGGCCCCCTGCACACGGGTGGAAATTCTGCGGCGGGATTTCCCGCAGAATTTCCGCCAGTGCCCACCTGCATAGCACTGCATTACAAAACGCAATCCTATGCAGACGGCTGTGATTTGTCCACGTGAAAACAAATCGCAGCATGTTCTATTTCTGTAGAGGCCCGCACAGAAATGTGACTCCCGGCTCCGCTCTGCGCACGCGCCGCCTGGGCGGCAGCCAGCAGGTCATAGAACCGGAGCCGCGGGAGCAGGTGAGAGCCGCACTGGTCCCTGCAGAGGTGCGGGTTGGCTCCCACTGCGAGAATTCTCGCAGGGGATCTGACCTGGCTGTCTGCAGTAGGAATGTAGAAAAAAAATCCTGCTTGTACAGGGAAACGGTCAGCAAGCTGCTGCCGAGAGCTCTTTAGTTTTTAGTATTGTGTTTACTTAGTACGTGGCCGAATAGTTAAAATAGTATCCAACATCAATTGCAGTCGCATTGCAGATTTTGTCAACTTTTTTCCACTGTAGCCTTGATCTGGATATAGAATGAGCAACCTACTTGTTGATGGTTTCCATGTGGCAATTTTTTTTTTTCTACATTGCATAAAGTTAAGTAAGCTGGAATGAAAAAAAATCCCCTTTAACGAGGTTCTGCACTAGTTCTCAGTGGTATGGAGGCAACGTTGGAAGATTCTGTACCTCCGTGTGCTGGCACATGTTGGTACAAAGTTTGATTGGTACATACTCTGTATCAGATCCCTATATGAGTCTGTGCAGATTTAATAAGGTGCAATTTTTGCCCTTTGATTTAGGCCGCATGCCAACGGCCATGTCGGGAATCTCACAGCGGAATCGGACCCAGTGCCAAGCCAGAGACACGTACTCGCATGTCTGAATCCGCCGCGAGTGTCTTGGCCAGCATACATGTGCAGCGTATGATGCGAGTCCGTGGGGCGATTTCAAAATTGACACTTTAGAATCGCCGTGGATCGAAAGGCTTCCATTAACTGCAGTGGAAGCCGTCCGTGCAATTTCCTTCACCAGATAGAGCATGCTGTGATTTTCTACTTGTGGGCATGGAAGAATCTTTTAACATAGCACGCTATGGACGGACATTGCTGTGGAATTCGTGGCGGGCGTCTGGCCACAAATTCCGCAGCAAAAATCCGTCCGAGGGCATTGGGCCTTAAAGTGCCAATTGGCGCTGATTTTAGTGCATGAGACCTTAAGGTATGTTCACAGTGTGTTTTGCAGTGGATTTGATTCGGAATCTGCACATCGTAGCTATATGGCGAGAATTTGAAATTCGCATGTAGAGGGGGGAAAAAGCTATGGCACTTCTTGGTGCAGGATTTGCATGGGGAAAATCTGCACATGTATTTGCCCTTTTAAAAGTGATAAATCCATGTGCCACGTGTGCGGATCGGCAGCAAGCTGAAGTGCCAATAAAGGGCAGAAATCCACATCACGGCTGTGGATTTTGGAACCGAAGCATCTCATTTTTGAGCAGATATCTGCTGTCTGAATTTAGCCTTGGGGTCCTTTCACATGTAGCTGATTTGATGCAGATTTTGGTTTGCTTCTGCAGCTGAATACACCCTTGAATTGAATTCGTGAAAACGGTGGCTGATATCAACTCCTGTGAATAAGCCCTTAGAGTTAGGTCTCGTTTCTGACCTGTATGGACCTTACCTGGTAAACCAGTTTGATATTCCAACTTGGCAGAAAATCTTTCGTGCTCTACTGATCACCAGAAGCTCACATCTCTTCGCTTCACCCAATGCCCATCATTTCATGCCATGTATGTTCATGTCTGCCTGTCCTCAGTTTAAAGGAGACCGGGGGAGCCGTGCAGGTGTCATGGCAGCCGGGGACCTTTAGAAAGGCCCCAGGGATGCCTTAGCAGACTGCCTATCAAGCCATCCCCGTGGGGTGGCTTGATAGACTGCCTGTCAGAATGTAGTATGACGTAATGCTATAGCGCGAGCAATCAAAGCATCGCTGCTTGTAGTCCCCCAGGAGGACTTTAAAGTAAAGTTAAAGTTTTTTTTATTCCAAATAGGTACTATCAGAAACTACAAGACATCACGCAAAAAGTGAGCCCTCGCTCAACTACGGCGACGGAAAAATAAAAGTTATTGCGCACACAAAATGACGACAGAAAATAATTGAAAAAAATTAAATGTCTTTGGGGGGAAAAAAAGTAGCATAGTTTAAAAAAAAAAAAAAAAAAAAAAAAAGATACAAGTTTGATATCGTAGCAATCTTACTGACCCATAGAATAAAGTTATCATGTAGCTTTTGTTGCGTTTGTGCGCCGTAGAAACAAGACGCACTGAAAAATGGTGAAATGTCGTGTTTTTTTGTTTTGTTTTTTTTTTACTCCGCTTACAATTTTTTAAAATGTTTTTCAGTACATTATATGGTACTTTAAATAGCACCATTGAAAAATACAACTTGTCCCGCAAAAAACAAGCCCTCATACAGCGACATCGATGGATAAATAAAGAAGTTACGATTTTTTTTGAAGGGGGGAGGAAAAAGCGAAAATGGAAAAAGAAAAAGGGGTCGCGTCATTAAGGGGTTAATACCGATGAGTCTATCCTCAGTAAAGGTCATTTGTAGTTAATAAGCGGGGGTCTGCGGCTGGTGATCAGCTGATTTTCCTCCCTCCCGCCCTCAGGGTCAGAGCTGAAAGTGCCATAGAAAATAGCTCCCATAGCACGCACCCCCCTCACCCACACACCTCGTCAGTAGTCATCAGTACTGAAAGGTGTTAAATGCCCGGAATAGCCCTTTATACTCCTCATCAGACATTCTGCTTTCCTGTTTATGGAGAAGCTGCTCCTATACGTTGTATCCACCCATACTACCCCACCCCTGTCATCTCAGGACTGTTTGTCATCGTTGCCCCCCGGGGTGCAGATCTGCATATTTTCCAAGCAAATATGAATTTCTAAATAATTTATTTAAACAGGATACTGATGGAAACCATTAAACGTCTCTCGAGGTCCAGTCATTGTACTAAGACTTCCCTTTGCTCTGTTTTCATTGCCCACCAGCAATAGGGAAAGCAGACTTTTGTAAACTGCTTCTCATCCCTTGCTACTCGTTGGAGGACCGCCAACCTTCCGTACTCTGCCTTATAATTTAGTTCCACAAAGTCTCTTGGGATGATGATTGCTCCAGAAATAGAGCTGGACTGTGAATGCTGTGACAGTGAAGCTGATGTTGATCAGCTATATTGCACCAGTTGTCACCCAGCTTTCCCAGACCCCTGACTTGTCTGCTTATATAACGCCTTTTCTGACACTGCATTCCTCCATATGCGATTAACTTTTTAGGACTCCAGGACAGAAAAAATTACAACTCCCTGTGAGAAATGTAATGGGCACCATATTGGAAGGCACCCAGCTTTTCCAGAAATGGATAAAATAAAGAAAGCGTAGCAGAAGAAAAGAACAGTTTAGAATAGGTCATCGAACGTTGATGGATGAGGGTCTGCCATTTGGGATCCCCACAGATCAGCTAATCCTTCGGCCCACTGTCAGTGCAACGGGCCAGACGCTTGGCTTCACCGCCATTGAAATCAGTGGGAGTGTTGCTTCCTATTACACTTTGTCTTGGACTGCAATGAGGAGCCAGAAGTGTAAAGGGAGACATCGCTCGCAGTGATTTCAGCAGAAGTAAAGTCGCCTATTACACTTTCGTCCCTGACCACCAATGTAGACATCAGGCCCGGCTGCGCTGATGGTGGGCCAGAGGATCCCAAGTGGTGGATGCCTACTAATCGGCTATAGATGTCCTAGCTGAAGGATAGCTCCTCAATGGTAAAAACCTGGACTACCCCTTTAACAACTTGGCAGAAGAGGAGAACACCTTAACGTATTGTACATTGACAGTTGGGGACTCCAATAAAGTGGACTTGCTTTTCATGTTTCTTAAAGGGGTTCTCCCACTTGTAGGTATTGGTCTGCTGCTTGTGATCAACTGTTCCTCCTGGCTAGTCACTGTGTATGAAGCTGTCTTTCTGCTTTACGCACACAGCTGTGTACATTGTGCAGTGTCCCCGGCTGGTATTGCAGTCAAAGTCCTAGTCATTGCAATGGGACTCCGCCTGCAATACCACCTGGGCCACTGCGCAACGTACGGAGCTGTCTGCTTCCACAGAAGAACAGCTGCATACACATAACTATCCCGGGGGAACAGCTGATTGTCAGAGGACTTCAGCAGCTGACCCCTGCCAAGCTGCTAACGATAGCCTATCCTGATGATAGATCATTAAGTGACACATGGGAGAACTTGCAAGATCTGTCTGCCCTCTTGACAAGACTGTTTTTGTCAATACTTCCATTTACTATGAAATAAAACACTGGAGCATCTAGGATTTCTTAGAGCTCTGTATTGTGCCGCTCCTGCGTTATTCCTCCTGGAAATGTATGAATAAATTGGAAGCTTAATGTTAACACTCTTTTTGTCATTATGATATGCTAACAAGGGGAAGCTGTAAAACTTAGGCCCAATGTCCACAGGCGGATTTCATTTGCGGTATCCGTGCGTGAGATCCGCAAATCAAACCGCCCATAGGGAAGGATTTGCCATCCGCGCTTCATTTAACACCTCTGGATTTGTTTTTATTTGACTTACGGATGCCACACGTGGATAATAAATCGCAGGATGCTCCATTTACTACGGGTCATGCGTGGATGTGCTCCATTCATCTCTATGGGAGCTTACGATCCGCAGTGCATTTGATCATCATTTGTGGATTTGAAGGTTAAAACCAATTAAGGAAGTGGGTAAAAGGCTGGAAGGTGGGGTTGCGGATTTTTTTCCGCGCGGATGATCCGCAGTGCATCCGCATAGAAAAAAAAAAGTGCGATCTCTCACAAACAATGAAAAAAAATCAATTTAATGATGACTCAGTGTATTTGCATGAAAAGTCTGCGCATGCTGTGGACATGAGGCCTTATTGTCAATTTATTCATGCATTTTGGCAGGAATAAGAGTAACAACACAACATAAAATACTGCAGAATTGTTGTTGAATAATTCTTTCTTTACTAAATACATCCACCAATCTGAATGCGATTGAGCTGCAGTACCAGGCATGTCCTCTGGAGCGTGGCGACTGCTTAATTTTACTGAAAAGAACACTTTTTAAATAGATTGTTCCTTTATGTTCTAATATTGTACTATTTTATGTGTACAATACTGCCCTCTAGTGTCACATTCCAACACTGCAGAGAAAAGTTACTCTGCATAATAGATTGCAACATACTGTCTTTTTCTGCTTAGAAAATGTAACAAATTCGTACAATCCTTCTTTAACTTGTGAAAGCTGAAGCTGGTGAAGGCCGCTGTGACTGACAGGCTACCCTGGCTCAGTTATCACAGTGCTGATGCTGTCTGGTCTAAAGGTACAGTACTGTGATAACTGAAGGATGGCAGCCATCTTAACGTCATGTACGTACAAGAAGACTACGCTCCCCCTCGTTCTGTGGGCAGATGAATTCCTATCTGGATAATCACGTGACTACTGAAAATATTGCAATAAAACTGGTAAAATACACGTTTGTCTGTTTATTCATAGGGCACATGCTGTATATAGAAAGTTAGTGGCATGACAAATTACTGGAAGCTACTGTTTTCACTTAGGCCAGTGTGACGTGGGCATGAGCGCATTTACAGAATGGGTGTTGTACATTTGCATGTTTTACTGTACTTCTTGCTACCACAAATCGTGCCCAAAAAACACGCTTCCAAGCTCATTCATTGAAACTAGCATCTAGTGTGTTTCCGTAGGTACTTTTTCCCTTCGCAAATGCACAGGAAAATAGACTAAACTGTTTGGGGTTTTTTTTGTGCAAACTAAATGCACACGCAAAATGTGCTTATGTGAACTAACCCATTAAAGTCAATGGTTTCTAGTCACTGCAGTTTGGACGCAAGGTCGTGTGACACAGGCCTTACGGTGAACAATGCAAGATTACAGGTAGGAGACTTTCACATATGTGGTTGTCATAGTAGAGCTATACCACACACAGGTAGGTTTATATAAATGAAAACAAGTGAGAATTGACTCCTATAATATTGCCCCCGCTACGTGTGGGAATATGGCTGCTAGAGTACTGCCCCCTTTCCTAAAAACCAAGTGACTTGTTGCCCATGTAAACAGGAGTCGTTTAATATTTGAATGACTCCTGTTTTCCGTGAATGGGGGCGGCCGGCCAGTACTATCTCGACACACTTCTCATCCGTTCACTTGAATGAATGTCTCTCCTGTGTAAACACAGGAGTAATAGTTGGGTGGCAGCCCATGTGGTGGCTGTTGGGTGCTTATGCACTTGATGGTGTTCTTGCTTAAAGGGACCTTTATTAGAGTTTGCCACGGTACTGTTGTATCTTGTCTCCACCAGAATAATGGGTGGAGACATGCTTTGGCAGTCCTGAGTTGAAGGACACACCCCCAGTTGCTGATTGGCTACCACAGACCTGCCCTCCTGAGCTGGACCTCCTGCCTCATCCTCTCGGGCCCCACACACATTCAATACTGGAAGCGAACTGGGCCGGCCCTGAAAGTACACTGGCCTCCCATCCCTGCTCCGGACAGCTCGCATGTGCAGTGGCTGAGACCCAGCCAACACCCTGGCATCACCGCTCCCGGCGCATGGTGCAGTCACTCTGCTTCCTGACTGGCTTCCAATGCAGTGGGCATCCATGGGGGCAGACGAGCTCCTTCCCTACTAGTTAATGGGGACAGCGAGGACAAGGAGCCATGAAGCCGGGCCCTTTTGATGATGTCAGTCATGTGATCAGGGGCGGAATATGACAGTGATGTTATCACAGGTCCTCCATCTCCAGTTCTGTGCTGCTTCTGATCCTGTGTGTGTGTGTGTGTGTGTGTGTGTGTGTGTGTGTGGCACAGCTATGTGGCATAGTGCGCCACCAGAAACACGGGTACTATAATTTCCTAATAATTACTAGTTGTTTTGAAAGCCAACGAGTCGTTGGCTCTTTCAAACTATAAATTGTCTCGTCCAAAAGGAACTTAATGGTCTAAAGCTGCATTTACACTGCAAAGATGATCGCTCAAAAGATGGCTTTTCAGTGATCATTTTGCATCAACTACTACTTGGTACTAATTAGTAGCGTGAGCCGCAGGTAATCAGGGAACAGAGCACCCACTGGTCCCTGAGTATGTTCTCTTTGTTCTGCCATGGAGCTGAAGGCTGAGACCAGCTCTAATCAGCGCTCCCTGGGCTGAACACAGCGTGTGGTCCTGCTTATCAGCTGTTCTGCCGAACAATGACTTTCAAGCAGAACTGAAAAATGTTGTTAGGCAGAAAACTGAAAGATGGGCACATTTACACCCAACAATTATCGCTCAAAACATGGCTTTTCCGTGATAATTGTTGTGTCTAAAGGCTCTTTTAGACGGGACGACTGTCGGGCAAATGATGCCCAACACTCGTCCCCGCACATACGAGCTAGTATCATTAGAGCGAAATCTCCTGCAGCCGCCCCACTATTCTATTCTCTCTCGCTCTTACCCCCACTCCTCCCTGCTCACTCCTGCAACTCACCGCTCTTCCCCGCCGGCACCTGAATCTTTAGAGACGAGCAGGCAGGAACTCGCATAAGGCACTACTCGCTCGGGTAGTTTGCCTTAGCGAGTACGCTCGCTCATCTCTAGTGTTAACATATGTTAATCATTAGTCATTACATACTAAGCAATCATGAATTCTTATGATTCAAGGTGGCGTGTACTCCTGCTGATGCGTCATTCTCATTTCCACTATATCTGTACTGTGATGATAATATTAAACCAGAAGTGTAGCCGAGAGCCTAGGGATGTCACGGGGGGCAGCGGTACGCGGTCACTGGTCATGTTATTGCCACTATCCAATGGATAATAGCGATCACGTAAAAGTTTTTAAAAAGTTTAAATTTCACCTCCCGTCATTGATCCAATTTGAAGGGAGGTGAAGTTACTTACCTAAGGCCTCCGGCGATGTTCCCCTACAGGATCTTTATCCCCGGGCCTTGCCCTAACTTTGGCGCATGTGCCCGTCGGCAAAATGCTGGACATAAGTGCAGAAGCTAGAGAGGGCCTGGGAAATTTAAAATCTTCTTGCTCCTGGCTACTAAAGGTAGCCGAGAGCCTGTAGCAGTGACTGAGGGCTGCGGTGAGCGGTCCACGGTCACCTGATCACTGTTATCCATAAAAAAGTTAAAAACTGTTGAAGTGTAATGCTCCTTTCGGTTTGGGCTCTGTTGTGCGTACGGACAGAAGATTAGGGCCACAATGAACACACGACAAACGGGGTTCCAATTTGGGACGCACGTCTTTATTCCTGTGTATGCTGTACAAACAAAACCATTTTTAAAATGACACAATTGTCAAAAAATAAAAAACATATTTTTTTTTCTTCTTTGCTTAGATTCATTAAAAAACTGTGTTGTCAAAATATGCAGCATACCCCTTGACAAATTTGCTAAGGGGTCTAGTTTTCAAAATGGGGTCATTTGTGGGGGGGGTTCATCGTTTTGACCGCTCACGCACTCTAAAAGTTTGCAATGGGGCCTAAAACACCTTCAAGCAAAATGTCTGTTCTGAAAGCCATCGGCTGCTTCTTTCTGTTTGGGGCCCGTTGTGTATATGGACATAATATTAGGGGCACAATGGGTATGTTTCTGAACACAGAACAAACATGGGGATCCAATTTGGGGTGTAAATCCTCATTCTCATGTGCACTTTAGAAAAAAAAATTTCTTTAAAATGATATATTTGCAAAACGATGTGATTTTATTTTTTCTCTTCTAAATTCCATTAACTCCTGAAAAAAAAAAACCAGTGGGGTCGAAATACTCATGACACCCTTCAGTGAATACATTAAGGGGTGTAGTTTTTGAAATGCGGGTATCTATCATTCTGACACCTATGAGCCTTTGCAATCTTGGCTTGGTGCAGGAAAAAAAAAGTGTTCCTCAAAATGTTGAGTAATGTTAAAGGGGTTGTCCCGCGGCAGCAAGTGGGTCTATACACTTCTGTATGGCCATATTAATGCACTTTGTAATGTACATTGTGCATTAATTATGAGCCATACAGAAGTTATTCACTTACCTGTTCCGTTGCTAGCGTCCCCGTCTCCATGGAGCAGTCTAATTTTCAGCGTCTAATCGCCGGATTAGACGCGCTTGCGCAGTCCGGGTCTTCTTCTTTTCTCAATGGGGCCGCTCGTGCCTGAGAGCGGGTCCTGGTAGCTCCGCCCCGTCACGTGCCGATTCCAGCCAATCAGGAGGCTGGAATTGGCAATGGACCGCACAGAAGCCCTGCGGTCCACCGAGGGAGAAGGTCCTGGCGGCCATCTTCAACCGGTAAGTAAGAAGTCACCAGAGCGCGGGGATTCAGGTAAGCGCTGTGCGGATTTTTTTTTTAGGTCCCTGCATCGGGGTTGTCTCGCGCCGAACGGGGGGGCTGTTGAAGAAAAAAAAAACCCGTTTCGGCGCGGGACAACCCCTTTAAGGGCTCAGGGCTCATTCAGATGACCGTATATCAGCTGGGTATTCACACCTGGCCGATATACGGCGTCCCTCTCTGCAGAGCTCAGAGCACTGCTCCCGGCTCTTCCAGCCTCCTCCCTCCTGCAGAGAGGGACGCCGTATATCGGCCGGCGTGAATACCCGGCCGATATACATTCGTCTGAATAAGCCCTAAAGTTGTATGTCTCCTAAATGGTTAAAAAAATGAAGTTTTTCAAATGTGCGCTTAGAATAAAGTAAACACATGGAAATATATATCTTAGCAAAAATTTGTACAGTATATTTGCACATAATTAGGATATTGTAGTTGAAAATGTGAACAATTTATAATTTTTTTCAAAATTTTCCCAATTTTGGCGCTTTTAATAAATATACACAAATTCTATCGGCCTATTTTCACCACCTAAATGAAGCACAATATGTGGCGAAAAAACAATTTCAGAATCACTGGGATATGCAAAACCTTTACAGAGTTATTCTATGCTAAAGTGACACGTCAGATTTCCAAAATTTGTCTGTCACTAAGGCGCAAACAGGCTCGGTCACTAAGGGGTTAAGGATGAATAGAGCAGCACTGTGCATGTGAAACCTTTTCCTCCTTTCTGCAGGTGATGTAGTGAGGAAGCAAGGGGGACACAAGACTCCCGTTCTCGAGTTTGGTGGTCTCAATGTTCAGACCCCACCAATCAAACTCTTATCTCTATCCAGGGTAAAACTTTAATTTACGCCTCTCTGGTTGTTAACGCACACTCTGTATCTCAAGAAAACTCCGTGATGTCCGTGACCTGTCCTTCTTTAAAGAAGTGAAAGGTCAATTGCATATGTTGATAAAGGGATAGGTGTTTGGTATTACTTCTTACCCCTCCCCCTCCTTTTTACCTTTTTGCTGATTATAACAATTGAGACTTCACCTCCCAAGATTAATTGCTTTACAAGTATCAAATAAGCAGAAGAAAGGTCAATGTCTTTCATTAGCCAGTAGGTGGCAGCGTCCTACGTCTGCTTCATAAAAGATACAAATTCTAGTTGTGTCATTCTGACTTGTTATATATAAAGTTTGTTTCTGGAATGTGTGGCATTTTTATGATTTAGAGTAGCGGTTTATTTTTAGACACAAGTGTTAGAGTTTCCTCGATGGGAGAAGAAATACTGATCACGGTTCTTTATACAAGATAATGAGTTGACGTCAGTATTTGTAGATGGATGGAGCTCGGTGGAGAGAAGAGAGGTTTTTCCCTGTTTAGTGTAGTTCTAGTGATTTGGTAAAATGTTCTTGTAGACAGTGTGCCCTGTAAAAATGCCACATTTTACTACAGATGTACACTGATCTGCCATAAGTCATGGGATAGCAGTATGTAACTTGACTATGAAGTGGTATTACCTTAGAGGAAGGCCTGGGAACACCCACACCTGTATAAGGGCTTATTCACACAAGCGTATATCGGACGCAGTTTTCATGGCTGACCGATATGCGCTACGATCTGATCACAGCTCTCAGCCAATCACAGGCAGCACTTAGCTGTCGTTCAATGACGGCTGGGGCTGTCTCTGATTGGTCACAGCCCTCAGCCAACCAAAGGCAGCACTTTATGGGGGCGGGGATGTTTTAATCCCCAGCCCCCAGGAAACAAATGCCAGGGTCGGAGAGAAGAGCCAGAGAGCTCTTCTAGGTGAGTTAATTTTTATTTAATTTTTTTTACTTTCTTTTTACAGCTAGGGCTGATTTTCAGGGAAGGGCTAATATTTCAAGCCCTTCCCCAGAAATCACCGCGGTGGTGGCCTTGGAGCCATTGCTTTCAATGGGCTGCAGCAGCGCTGGCCCCATTGAAAGCAATGGGATAGCATCCTGCTGGGATGAAGGAATTCCCTGCCATAACTGTCACAGCTGTGTCAGGGGAGCGCGATGTACTCTGTTTTCAATGGGGCTGCCGCCAACCGCATTGTAAACAATGGACGATATCGCAGATTTTTCTTAGCGCTGCAAGTGTATAATGAAGGTCTGGCAAATGAGAATGAAACCATTAAAAATCATTGGTTTCATTTTCATGCATAGCCTATCGCCAGTGTGAAGCCGGCCTTAGCCCTGCGAGGCTTAGTGAAAACATCGCAAATGAGAATGAAACCATTGAAAATAATTGGTTTCATTATCATGCGTTTTCAGTCAGTCTCGCATCACAGAAAAATCTATTGCCAGTGGGTGTGAGCCCTAAGGCTGGGTTCACACGGGACGGATTCCTGTCGGAAATCTCGCGGTTTGGCCGCAGCAAAAACCGCGAGATTTCGGCCGGGAGAACCACCGCGGAAAAACCCGCGTCCCTGCTGCTTGCTCTTCCGCTGCGGCCGGCGCTCCCATAGAGGAGAGCGCGACCGCAGCGGAAAGAAAAAATAAATAGACATGCTGCATATTTGAAAGCTGCGGCCGCCGCAGCCGCGGTTCCTGCTTGACTTACCGCAGCGGATTGGCTGTGTTTACACTGGACGATTGTTCAAATTTGATTGTTCCGATGTTTGTTTTGTTTTTATGTTTTTTGTTTTTTTACATAATCGTTCTGTCTAAACACACCTAAAGTTGGGAGGTTAAACACTGGCCAGCGTTCTCATGGCAAGAAGACATGAATTAACAAGACATGATAGTGAGATTCCTCGATCCACAGTGTTTCGTGTGTACCGCAGAAATATAATTGGAGGCATTACCACCCACAGCGGACGGCATGGTGGCTGCCCATGGGGGCCTAATGATTGAGACTTGGCAGAAATCACATCCACATTCAATGCAGAAGACCCCATGCATATACCCTGCAGGTCAGTGCAGTGTTTTTTTAGCTTCCATGTGATATGGGAGCAGGAGACTAACCAGAGCTGGACTCAGGAAGTTAACTGGGCGCTTAGAGGACTGGCAGAACGGGACGTGGTCCGATGAGGCACAATACCAATTCGGGCTGATGGCAGGGTTCATGCGTGCTGCCAACCCCTTGAAGCCATGGACCTCAGTTGTCATCTGTTGATGGTTCTATACTGGTGTGGAGTGTGTTCTCCTGGCATAGGTTGGGTCCACTAGTCCGCCTGAACATGCCATTCACCGGTGTCCACTATGCTTCACTGCTTGGTGACCATTTGTAGCCCTTAGTCTAGTTTCACACTGGCGAGAAAATCGTGCGAGATTTGTGCATTGCGGGACGAACAAATCTTGTGCAGATATTAAAACCCGTTCTTTTGACATTCATTCACATTTGCGATATTGCCCATTATTCTCAATAGAGCCAGTGGCAACAGCTCCAGCCCCATTTAAAAGAATGGGAGAACTCCGCGATCTTCTGCCGCAGCTGTGACAGCCGCGGCAGGGAAATATTTTAGCTCCGCGGTCATGCAAGGCTGTTTCCACATGAAAACGCTTCGCATCCTGGGGTTTTTCACATGGATTGCGAGGGCGACATCAGGCCGTGAAACACTGGCCGATATCGCCCACCCCAGTGTGAAGCCGGCCTTAATAGACTTCATGCAACCCCACAATGATGGGATATTCCCCCAGAATAATACACTGCGCCATCAGGTCCAAGGTGTCCAGAATTGGTTTAAGGAGCATTAGGGAGAGATCCTACGAATGATGTGACCTGCACATTCAAGCATTTATGAGATGTGGTGGAGACATCTATTTGCACCCGAGATCCTGTACTTACAAAGACCACAGAGCTCTGGGAGGTTATCTGGACTGCATTGCTCAATATCCCTCCAGACGTCTTCCAGCCACTTGTGGAATCGATGCTCCTGCACAAAATTACTTCCTGTCCCATGACTTTTGGCATGTCAGTGTATAATATATAAGTAGATAGTTTTCTGTCCTGCCTGTCAGCTACTTACCTTCGTAGTATTGGTGACTTTTAGAGGAGTTTGTACTCTTCGCTCCTAGTTTACAAATGTTGGTTGCCATGTGGACATTCTTGGCTCTGTATATTGTTTTCTCCTTTTGTTCTATGTTATGAGGCATGACGATGGGAGTACTGATAGTCCAGCGTATGGAATGTCTGTTGGCCGATCTCCCTGTGAGTGTAGGGCTCCACAGCAACTTGTGTAACTGATGCATTAAACTTGCAGGTTGTTGTGACCTCAGGGTTTCCCTATTTGGGGGAGAGTGGGTGGTGTTAGCTCTAATCGTGAAACTTTTAAAGGCCCATTTACACGCAATGATTATTGCTCAAGATTTGTTCAAACAATGGCAAATGAGCGATAATCGTTGCATGTTAACGCGGCCATCGTTCACTTTTCATCTGAACAATGATTTTAAGGTGAGCTTAAAATCTGCCGTTCAGCCAGAGAGAGATAACTGGAACCGCACGCTGTATTCAGCTGACAGCCCATGCGAGAACAATGGAGCTGTGTGCAGAGCTCGGACCACATGCTGTGCTCTGCAAACAGCTCCTGGAGGCCCTTTTACACGCAAATGAAGGTGATAGTGTTACTGTCCACTAACACTTTATGCAAAATGATCGCTAAAACGGCTGGTCTTTCAATTGTTTAAAAGATTGTCTTTGCGTGTAAACAGACCTTAACATGGTCAAAAAAATTGTGATTGTCACAATTTGCGCATTACTTTTTCCCTAGAGCAAGGCATTGAACTTGTTGCAACCAAAAATCTAGACACTTGAAAATGTGACCACCGAATGGCAGTCATGCATGCTCGGCCGACAGCTAATGTTTCCAACTTCCCAATTCACATGTCTGCTCGGCTACTCGTACATACATTTTCAATTGTGGGTGGGATATCAGTTTTTTTAATTCAATAGCAAACGCTTTGGCATGACAAAATCCAATATGCCCGATCATACTTTTACCCCAACATTTGCCTTGCGGCGAGAGTTGGGGCAGCTGCAATTGGCAAGTTCGACCAGCTGAGCAGACATTATCACTATGATTAACTTTGATACATTTGCACAGCGTCACACATAATAGACTTAGTATCTATCGGACATTGTAATCTTGGATAGGCCGATTTTTTTTTTTTTTTTTTACGCGATTTGAAATGTGGAATCTGCGCAATTTCGCACACATTGCAAAAAAAAAAAGAGCATTCGTAGCAGGTTCTATTTTTGTGCGGACTCCACACGGACTTCTTCCATTGAAGGCAATGGAAGCGTCCGACACGTGGCCCATCCACACTTGATATTGCGGATTGACAAGGGTAGCCGTGTCATCGCCTAGCCACAGGTGGGAAATACAAATATATTTAAAAAAATAAATAAATCTACTGCACATGACCGACGGTGAGCGTTCACAGTCAACCACCGTAAAGAAATTACAGGTATGTAAGCCGCGGTCATAACTGGATCTCACTGCGGGCTCCCGTATGCGGGATCTAACCCGTCTGTGTGAGGACCGGCCATACTGCTGTTCAATAGACCGTATCACATGATAGGCTTAAGCTACCTTTTTAGATGCTCCAGTTTAAACCGTATTACCCATCATAGTCTTACATACAACGCTCAGCGAATCGTATCACAAGTGACAGGCTTACATACGGCCAGAGAAAATAGAAAACATGGCGGCATGCAAAGATTTCATTAAAAAAAATGTGATCTTTATTATTCCATGATCTTTGCTTAAAAGGGGTAGGCTACGTTTCGGCCCAAACAAGGCCTTTTTCAAGCTACCTGATACATACACGGACATGAGACAGCTTGCACACATCACACACAAGTATACACCCACGTTAATCAATACATACAAGCAAACAGGTGCCCCCAGATGGCACATACCAAATATGGACAGGCAATGCATCCGGAGCGGAATATGGAGTCTACTTTGCTATGTCACTCGTCCTCATGTCCATAACGATTCACCGCGCATGCGCGAGAAAAGGCTGGTATCACGGCACTATCCCGCATTGGATAGCGACATCAACTGTGCATGTATCAGAACCATGGTAACAGCAACGCCGAGTGGACGTCAAGGCAAACCCAAATGATCCCGTGACACGCAACACGGAAGGAACAAAATAGGGCATATGTAATCAGGTTATAAGTATAAACCCATCTTACCCTCAACAAGGCAATATACACAATGACAAGAAAGTTCTATAAGAATGTGGGGAGCCCACAACTGAACAGGCCCCAAGAAATGGGAAAATATATAAAAAGTATAATCAATGTATCAAAATAGAACCCAACCAAAGAAAAAGGAAAGAACAAAAAGACAAAGTATAAAAAGAATAATATAGCAATATTTAAAGAAAATCCTTTATTCAGCTAAAAAAGCAAACAACTTTTATCTTTATTTAATGCAAAAAAAGGTGGTGGTGGGGGGGGGGGGAGAGATGGGGAATGACGGAGCAGAGGAGATATAAAACCAAACCGGAGGAGCAAACCTAAAAAATAAATACATTTTATTAAAAAACATAAGTTGTCAATTAGAAGAATAATCAATAAGGAAAAGAAAAAAGAGAAGAGGACACATGCCAGGATCTTTCTCCTTTAGTTTTTTCCTTTATTTCTTGTGTGTGATTTGTGTAAACTGTCTCATCTCTTGTTATTAAAGTGATGTCCGTGTATGTATCAGGTAGCTTGAAAAAGACTTTGGCTCGAAACGTAGCCTACCTCTTCCCAGCTTACCCCTTCCAAACGTAGCCTACCCCTTCCCAGCTTACCCCTTCCAAACGTAGCCTACCCCTTCCCAGCTTACCCCTTCCAAACGTAGCCTACCCCTTCCCAGCTTACCCCTTCCAAACGTAGCCTACCTCTTCCCAGCTTACCCCTTCCAAACGTAGCCTACCACTTCCAAACGTAGCCTACCACTTCCAAACGTAGCCTACCTCTTCCCAGCTTACCCCTTCCAAACGTAGCCTACCCCTTCCAAACGTAGCCTACCCCTTCCAAACGTAGCCTACCCCTTCCCAGCTTACCCCTTCCAAACATAGCCTACCCCTCCCAAACGTAGCCTACCTCTTCCCAGCTTACCCCTCCCAAACGTAGCCTACCCCTTCCCAGCTTACCCCTTCCAAACGTAGCCTACCCCTTCCCAGCTTACCCCTTCCAAATGTAGCCTACCCCTTCCCAGCTTACCCCTTCCAAACGTAGCCTACCCCTTCCCAGCTTACCCCTTCCAAACGTAGCCTACCCCTTCCCAGCTTACCCCTTTCAAATGTAGCCTACCCCTTCCAAGAAAGATCATGGAATAATAAAGATCAATGCTTTTTTATGAAATCTTTGCATGCTGCCACTTTTTTTCTGTTTTCTCTGGGATTGTTCATTAAATCTGGAGGCCCAGACTCAAATCTAGTGCCTTGCTTTGTCCACCTCACCTTGTTGGGGCTTATATTCAGTGCTGCTGGATACTTCTTTCTTGGGCTTCTTGCACATGAGCGCATATCGGCCGGCTGTGAAAACGGACGGCCGATATGCGCTGTGATCTGATGCATTGGATTCTAATGCATCAGATCACATGGGCATATTTCTGAGACATAAAAACGCCCAGCCAGCTCAAAAGATAGTCCTGGAACTATCTTTTGGTCCTGGAATACGTCGGCCGCTGCATGGGCTCCTATGGGAGCCCATGGCAGCGGCCGTAGGTGAGAGAGAGTTTAGCAGCGTGGCTGCTAAACTTTGTCCCTCTGTTCTTCTCCCCACGTGCAGGCTCACCTCTCTTCCTCCCCGCTCGTTCTGTGCGATGGGAGGGGACGGGGCGGAGCTCAGCACCGGTCCACCCCCGCCTCCTCCCATTGATGGCTATGGACAAGAGGCGGGATGTGGGCGTAGCTAAGTCCATAGCCATCAATAGCTACTCCCCCATCCCACCCCTTCCTATTGCACAGAAAGAGCGAGGACAAGCACAAGGTGAGCCTGCAATGGGAAGGGAGGGGATGTGGGCAATGGCCTGGTGAGCTCGGCGCATTTGTACAGGCCTCACCTGGCCATATGAACGAGCGCACAATTGTTTGATTTGTGCGCCCGTTCACCAGATTTTCCTCTCCCAACGTAGCGTATATCGGCCGTCTGGCCAATATCCGCTCGTGTGAAGGAAGCCTTAGGCGTACATACGGCAGCTCAGCAGGACTACATAGTTTGACTAGTTCCTCATTTGTTTTCCGGTTCCATCTGTGTAATCACAAACTATTGCAAAGAATGCAGTTAAGAAGAAATCTTAAGGGACTTTTCAGATGGGATAGAATTAGTTCGCGCAAACATTTCTGCTATCTCTATGGGGCTTCAGTTCTGCACCTGTTGAAATCTGCTCGTCTTTACTTCACAACCACAAGATTACATTCTTCAGCGGAAAAAGTTTTCTGCTGCAGATTTAAGGACCTCTTACGGAATTGTTGTTGAGGATTTCCAACATACAGGAGATGTAATTCCGGACTTAAAGGGGTTGTCTCGCGAAATCAAGTGGGGTTATACACTTCCGTATGGCCATATTAATGCACTTTGTAATATACATTGTGCATTAATTATGAGCCATACAGAAGTTATCCACTTACCTGCTCCGTTGCTAGCGTCCTCGTCTCCATGGTTCCGTCTAAATTCGCTGGCGGCTTGCTTTTTTAGACGCGCTTGCGCAGTCCGGTCTTCTGCTCTGAGCACGAGCCGCTTCAGTGTGCTCGCCGCTACAGCTCTTCTGCGCAGACGAGCTGTATCTTCTCGGGAGCGTGCTGGAGCGGCCATTCTGCTACCATCCTCTGTTAGAGGAAGGTGCAGAAACTGGAGTCGCCCAGCCGAGAAGCCCAGCCCAGCCCAGCCCAGCAGAACCGCCCAGCCCAGCCGCCCAGGTAAGTGATGGGTGACGGACTGACGGGGGTGACGCGTGACTGACTGCCGCTGTGGCCCCGGAGCCTGCCGCTGTGGCCCCGGAGCCTGCCGCTGTGGCCCCGGAGCCTGCCGCTGGGGAGCCCGGGGCTAGCGCGGGGAAGCCCGGGGCTAGCGCGGGGGAGCCAGGGGCTAGCGCCGATTACCTGCTGCCTGGCGGTGGGTGACTGGTTGGCCGCGTTCAATCCCGGGGTCCGGTCGGCAGCAGCGGGGCGTCTGGTTGTCAGGGAGACACAGCTGGTAGCGTCTCGGGAGCGCGCACGTCGGGCTACAGCAAGCGACGGGAAAAGAGCTGGCGGCCATCTTGGGGAAACTTTTTATAAGTTGCTGAAACGCTGGAACTGTAAGTACAAACCAGCTAGAAAAGTCATTTACAGGGGGGCTTAGTAATGCACGCTTAATTAGGGGGACTGGGCAAAAAAAAAATTTCACTGCTTCCTCGAGACAACCCCTTTAAAGTCTGCGTAAAAAAAAGGCAGTTCAGCCGAACACATGGCGCAGTTAAAAACGTAACAAAATGGAAAAAAATCCACTTCTGCGCTGTGTCCAGCGGACAGTTCTGCCCCATGTGAAAGATACCTTACCCTTTCTGTTTTGGAGTAATCTGTGCAATACCTTTTTGTAATGCGATCTCGTCTTACATCCTATTCTGCGAGCTTCAGATTTCATGGCTGCTCGCTTTTATCCATCACTTTGCTGCAGAAAAAAAAAAAGTTTCGTAAACTTTTGTACTTTTTTTTTCTGAGGTGGGGATATTGAGGAATCGGTCACATGGGAGCTGACAATCTCTGCTCATTTCCTGTCTTCTAGGACTGTCTGAGTTCAGTGCATCTGATTTAAAAGCATCTCGAAAAAATAAAATACGGTTTACATGGATTTTAACCTCCCCTTTAATGTGATCCGCTCTATCGACTTTACGGCAGGCTGTTGCTCTTACAACGTGATCTATTAATCCCAGCGCAATCAATATGTTATGGGAATTCCAGGCTATTAGGCTGCAAAGGAGCCTTGAGGATTCCACTTTCGGTAAATAACACATTTCCCTGCCCACATATAATTTTCTGGCAGTTACGTCTTCCTGCAGATTTTCTCTAACGTCAAGCGCCTCCCGTGCTGGCCTCGATGTGGGGTCTTAAAGCCCTTCTGGTGTCATCGAACAATCAGTCCACTTGTTGGAAAAGATGAGATTCCAGCAAATCTTGTCCCGAGTGGCTTCTTACGGACAGATTTGCACACGCAACTTTTGCATGCACAATACGCAGAATAGAACCTATTTCAATGGGTTTGTACTCCTTTCTCTCTTTTTCGCACATGCTCTATTGTTGGGCACATTTGCACACCAAACGTCGCCATAGAAGTCTATGGGAGGTGCGCACATAAAAAAAACATCTGGACCTTATTAGGCTAAATAGTCATTTAAATCGGGGTGTTAAAGTGTCCCGTTCGCAAAAAAAAACTGCCCTGCGTGCACAAAAAGTACAGTAAAACACACGCGCACAAAAAAAGACTCGCTCATGGCACAAATACGTCACTATGAAGCATACGCAATTGCACATATACTTGTGTACAGCCGCCCTGAATCTTCAGAAACTTTCTGCTTGGAGTATGACCTGCAATGCAGACTTTTAGATCAGTAGTAAGGGCTCCTGCCCACGGCCGGATATTTGCTACAGAAGCTGCGGTGGGCATTGGCACCATGGATCCGCAACAAATAGTGCCCATAAGATGCTATGGGAAAGCGATACTTACTCTACACTTGCGGAGACCAATTGCGGTTTCCGCAAGCGGAGGAAAAACTGCAGCATGCTCCATTTTTCTATGGATTTCGTTGAAGTCAATGGAAGCCGTCCGATCCGCGGCCCTTCTGCAGTGACATTGCAAAAAGGTTGTGGATTCTGCGTCATCGCCTAGCGGCTGTTTAACCCCTTAAAGACATATTTTGGGCTTAAGGACGCAACGATTTTTGGCGGATTTTCATCTCCATTTTTCAAAAGCCATAACTTTTTCCCTTTTTTTTTCTATATCGCTGCATCATTCAAAGTCCTGTAACATTTTTATCTTTCTATGTACAGAGCTCTGTGAAGGCTTATTTTTTGTGAGATGACCTGTAGTTTTTTTGGTACCATTTTGGGGAATATACGGCTTTTTTGATCACTTTTATTGCATTTCTTGGGAGGCAAAATGCTGCCAGTTTTTTTAGCATTTTTTGTTTTTTACGCTTTTTGCCGTGCAGAATAAAAAGCATGTTCAACTTATTGTACACGTCGTTACGGCCGCGTCGATACCAAATATGTGCCTTTTTTTTAACCTTTTTTATGCTAATATGAGAAAAGGCACAAAAAAGGGGTTTTACTTCCTTTTCTTTTCTTTTTTTTTTACACTATTTGTGTTCCTCCGGGGGACTTAAAGCACAGCACTGATGATCGCTGTGATAAGATATGACAAGACTGTAACCAGCGGTGACTTGGCAATCGTTATCATCTGCAATGCATGCCATTGAACAATAATTGGGTAGTTTTGATCATTCTGCCACTGCTTTCTATTTGGCAATTTGTATGATACCAGCTTATACCAAAGGATGCAGTGGCATCTGAACTGTGATTTTCAGATCTGCATGAAACATCCGATCAGTGATGATAATCTAACGACGTATCGCTGATCATTCACTTTACACCTAACAATTATCGTGCAACCTACTTGACCTAACGATTATTAGTACAGGAAGTGTTAGGTGTAAAGGGGACTTAAAGGGGTTGTCCCGCGAAAGCAAGTGGGGTTATACACTTCTGTATGGCCATATTAATGCACTTTGTAATGTACATTGTGCATTAAATATGAGCCATACAGAAGTTATTCACTTACCTGTTCCGTTGCTGGCGTCCTCGTCTCCATGGTGCCGTCTAATTTCAGCGTCTAATCGCCCGATTAGACGCGCTTGCGCAGTCCGGTCTTCTCCAAGGTGAATGGGGCCGCTCGTGCCAGAGAGCTGGTCCTCGTAGCTCCGCCCCATCACGTGTGCCGATTCCAGCCAATCAGGAGGCTGGAATCGGCAATGGACCGCACAGAGCCCACGGTGCACCATGGGAGAAGACCCGCGGTGCATCGTGGGTGAAAATCCCGGCGGCCATCTTGCTATGGTATGGAAGAAGTCGCCGCAGCGCGGGGATTCGGGTAAGTACTAAACGTTTTGTTTTTTTTAACACATGCATCGGGTTTGTCTCGCGCCGAACGGGGGGCCTATTGAAAAAAAAAAACAAACCCGTTTCGGCGCGGGACAACCCCTTTAAAGGGGTTTTCCAGGGAGAATACTACTGATGGCCTATCCACAGGACAGTAAGTAGAAAAAAAAGAATCCAGCAGCACTCTCTTCAATATCCAGTATGCGGAGAGGAATGCTAGGAACTGCACAGCCACAGACCAGGAGTCATGGACCTCCAACTGCCTCCACAGTCCAACAAGTGCAAATTGTGGCAGCAGCAACGGTGTAATATAAAAAAATGAAACTTCATTGCTCCATGTTAAAGTCAGGCAACGTTTCGACCCACAGGTCTTTCTCAAGCCTGCATTAATGTCACAGTGTACAACTTTTATACATAAATGACCTACTGAAACACCGATACCAAACAAGTACATGCCCCCCACAGTAACACTTATGGAGTTACCATGAGGTCCCTCCTGCGCATGCGCTGTTGATTTGCAGCCCGTCCTACTCGCGTGATACTTTGTGTTGTCTCTCGCATGCGCATCTTTAGCTGGCGACACTGGAGCACGCCAGCATAGACATGGAATGGGCGATCTGGAGGACGGATTCTAGAAAAGAATGAGCTGAATTGGAAATGCTTAATAATGGGAAGCAATTAATTATTGCCAATTGCAAAGCAAATTGTGGAAAGATTGGCATTAGGCATATTTAACCCCTTAAAGACCAGGCTGCTTTGTACCTAAATAACCAGACCCTTTTTTTTTTTAAAGATTTTACCCATGTGGAGGTTTTTACTGGCACACATATGTATATAACTCTCTTCCCCCACCCAACGGTATCCCGGGCTGGGCGTATACTCGCTGCACCCGAGCCGTCTGAACGGGCGTATAAATGGGAGATGCAGGTATAACTCGGTCACGGCTGCCTATCGGTCATGGGCTGCGGCCGACCGAAAATTGGAGTGCCCATGTGAAGGAGCCCTAAGCCAGTGAGTCCTCTCATTTGTCCAGCGCTTAGTAGTCCCACCTCTAGTCTGCGTTGATCACATGGCCTGAAAACCTCCGAATGTACCTAGCGGAGCCACGTAGAACTACCTGGCGCTGTTAGCTCCGCCTCTTCCTACCAGCTCTCTAAAGAGAAGCTAGGCCAGTGCCTGGCAGCAGTACTGTGGGTGAGTCTGAGTTAATGAGCGGCAGACTAGCCATTACAGCTGCATGATTTAGAAGTTACCAAGTCCGTGCTGCCTGCCTCTGTTTCAGGTGGATATTATTTGGACCCCAAGGCCCCCTTCACACGATCGTATGCATATTTGCGCACGCCTGAGTGCTGTGTTTTTGCAAAACGAACAATGCTTTTTTTGTACACGTAATCTGTGTATCTTACTGTACTTTTCCACACGCAGGGCATGTTCATTAGCACGCAGCAAAAATTAAAAAAAAATGCACCCATTGGCTAATTAGTCTAATAAGTCGCTGATGTGTTCTTTTTTTTCCTGTGCAATTACTCAGTGTTTCACGCATCTACTGGTGTATTTTGCACTAATTTGTGCATTCCCATTGACTTCTACGGGGACTTTTGTTGCGCAGATGTGCAGGAAAATGGAGCCTACTGCTTTTTTTATTATTTTGCATGACTTAAATGTGCGTCTTTTTTTTGCACATGTCAACGACCCCACTGAAATCAATGGGTTCTATTCTCTGCAAATTGCGCGTGCACATTTTGCATGCACAGATACGCTCGTGTGAGGGGGGCTAAAGGTGGGTTCACACAGCAGGATTTTCACATGTGCAAATTCCACCTCTAAAAACTAGCAAAATCAATGGCTTTCTGCTTCAGATTGGGAGACAAGATACAGCAGGGACCAGGGGAACTTCAAGGGCATGCCCCCTGGCATCCTGCAGCCTGGTGATGCCTTGAATCCACACGCGGATTTAGCTCTGACAATGCGCATGACCACGTATCACCCGGACACGCGCAGTTTGACTTTATTTTTTAAATTCCCCGCTCTGTTTCATAACGGGATTGCGTATAAAAAGACCGCACATACACAAGGTATTGCCTATAGACAGCATTGCATACGCTGCCTGCACCAATGTATAGGGCTCACGCTGCGGGTACGTAGAGAAATAAAACTTGCTGCGACACATTTCTCGTGCGTATCGATACAGTGTGCATAAATCACTGAAAGTCCATAGACTTTTGTTGACTCCATTCACCATGTTTTATGCGGCCGTGCAACTCGCGCCTAATACGCGGTGGAAACCCTGTCGTGGACATGAACCCCTAATGTGGTCACTTTGTGACTCATAAGTTACACAACCCAACAGCCCCTAAGAAATCCAGCTGATTTGGACTTCTTGCTACTGTCGAGTTGCGGTATCTTGCACGTTGCAAGGGCACCACATTCACTTTCATTACTTGCAGTACAAACGAGGTGACACTTCTATCTTTGACCATGCAATACTTGTCATGGCCAAAGTCACTGTGGCTTAATGCTACAGAATCAATGCAGCCAGTGTTCTCCTTCAGAGCTGCATTCACAATGCCGTAGTCTTCAGAGCTGAAGTTTAGCAAGATCCTCTACCCAATCAGTGTTTGTACAGAGCTTCCTGTGGTGATTTACAGTATGGGAAGTGTCAATGTACAAGATGAACCCAATTAGAAATCGCTATATCTCTGCAACTACAAACTGCTGTTGATTGAAACTCTATCACTCGAAAGGGCAGGCAATGGCAGGTTATAATAGGGATGGCAATGTCCTGCCCCCACCAGATACAGGCATGCTGACCAGTGCACTTAGATGCCAGCATCATATTCCCGCTGCGCTGGGCAGCATAGTGATGCCATGAGTGTGTGTGTGGGGGGACTGGGAATTTGAGGTTGGGAGTGCTGGCATCTTGCTCAATAGTGCCTAAAGGGGAGAAGAACTCCATTCACCAGTCTGTGTGGGCCGCCAGGGTGTGGGACAGAGAGCAGGGAGAGCTTGGAGCTGAGTAGATTCCATTTCTGGCAGACAGTACAGCAGCCTTGTAGATGTTGAAAAGCCACTGAATTCACTATATTGTTGAGGGTGTGCTTAGGTGCACTTTTTGGTACTATAATGGCTCAGGTAAGTAAACTACCATATTTTTCACTCTGTAAGGGTGGCTTCACACGACCGTGTATTTTGTGCGTGCATACGCGCGCACAAAAACACGCGTCTATTAGCCGCAATGCATTCGCTATGGTGTGTGTACATGTCCATGCTTTACAGGCGTGTGCCTGCAAAGATAGGACATGTGTGCACCATAATGAATGCACGCATTGTTTTCAATGGAGCTGCGGCTGCTGCCGGCGGCTCCATTGAAGACAATGGTCTGCGGCCCCCCTGCATTGTTTTTCATGGAAGAGCTTTACATATAAGCCCTTTTCTGAAAAACAAGAATTTTAGTGTTAAAAAAACCCCAAAACTTAACTGTCCGCCGCTGCCGTGTCCCCTGCGGGGATGAAGAATACATCTGCTGCATGCGTCAGATGTTTCCTTCATCCCCGCTAGTAAAAAGAATTCCCTGCTACTCCATCTGCCACATCTGTGACAGATGCAGCAAAGGAATTCTTCAATTCCCTACCGGCACCCTGTCATTGGATTTCAGGGAAGGGCTTTAAATATAAGCCCTTCCCTGAAAAACCGGTAAAAAAAAATAGATGCTCACCTTCCTTTAGCTGCCGGGGCTCAGCCGCGTCTTCTCTGCACTTTGGTGCTGTTCATTGAGCAGGCGGGGATTTTAAATCAGCTGAAAGAGCTGATTGTGATTCGTTGAGGCGCTTAGCCAATCACAGGCAGCTCTCGCCTGTCTTTCATTTGGCAAGAGCTACCTATGATTGGGGGACACAGCAGCGGTGGACAGGTAAGTGTTTTTTGTTTTTTTTTTACACTAAAATGTTTGTTTTTTAGGGAAGGGCTTATATGCAAAGCCCTTCCCTGAAAAACAATTCAGGGGTGTCGGCAGACCATTGTTTTCAATGGAGCCGCTGGTAGCAGCCGCGGCTCTGTTGAAGGCAGTGCACGGACCTGCATGCACGCGTGTTTTTGCATGTACATGGGTGCGAACTTATGTACGCACAAAAGCACGCTCGTGTGAAGCTAACTTAAGACATACTTTTTTTTCCCTCCCAAAGTGGGAGGAAAAAGTGCGTCTTATAAAGCGAACATGCCGAAATTTACGCTGGCTAGCGCGTTTGCACGACCGATCGAGTCTGCTCCTCTGCATTACTGCCTGTACATACTGCTCATTGGTTCCCCGCCTCTACCAATCAGCTTACTTGCTTTCTTCCGCCGTAGCACGAGCGCCACTGTTACAGAGCTCCGCTACTCCTGCTGTGAAAGAGAAAGGAGTTATAGTGGCCCTCCGTTGTCAGGTGCAGGAGGCACTGTCACCTGAAGTCCCTGGGTGAGTTTGAAATATATCTTTCCTATTTTTCTCCTCTAAAACCTAGGTGCGTCTCATCATCAGGTGCGTCTTATAGTGCAAAAAGTACGGTAAATAAGTGCTTGGCAAGCATTATGAGGGCAGAATACGGGTACTGTATGGGAATCTCTATGTATCATAAGTCATGTATGTAGTAATTGGGTGCTGTATAGGCAGTAAATATCGCTTTCTGGGCAAAATTTGTCTGGGCTCCATAAAGCATAAGTATTTACAAGGCCATTCCTCGGTATAGTTACACTATTTCAATGACAGCTAGGCACAAGGTGGATGACCAATCCGTTGGAATTACACACATGGTCACGTGTTGCTTCAATAATCTAGCACTCTGTAGATCAATGTGGAGAGTGATGTGCTCATACTACTGTGGTAGCTAGGATTTGGATATGAAACAGTTAATGAATTGGACACCTGCTGAAACGGAGACTTATTGGTCTCTATTTCAGCAGTTTTCTATAAGGCCTCGTTCACAAGAGCGACATGGCATCGCCACGAGAAAATCGCAAGGATATCGCATCACTGGTCCATGCGGTTTTTTTGCAGTATTGATACCACATTTTTTGAAAAGCCCTACCCCCAAAATAAGCCCTAGCTGCAGAAAAAGCATACATCACCTTAGCAGCGCTTCCTCCCAGTCCCCGGAACAGTTCTTCTTCATCTCTTATGGCCAGGGTCTGAAAAATCCCTGCCTCCTGGAAGCGCTGGCTGTGATTGGCTGACGCTTGGGCAGCAGGTTGCAGCAGTGCTGGTGCAGGAAACAGGCTAGAATGTACTCACACCAAGGACCCAGCAGTGAATGATGGCCTTCAGCTAGGTTAAATAGAGGAACAATGACTCAAATTCTGCAGGTGAGGTAATATATATTACCTAACGGGCACTGTCTGCAACACTTCTCCTCCCAAAGCTCTGGCACACTTGTCTGCCGTCTTCAGCCGCTGCTTCCTTGTCAGAGGGTTTATAAGTCCCGCCTCCAGGAAGCGCTGGCTCTGATTAGCTAAACTGCAGCACTCGATGAACCAATCACAGCCATCGCATTGAATGGCTGTGATTGGTTCTCAAGTGCTGCGGCTCAGCCAATCAATGCAGCGCTCGATGAACTAATCAGAGCCAGTGCTTCCTGGAGGTGGGATTTATGAACCCCTCGACTGCAGACAAGTGTGCTGGAGCATTGGGTGGAGCGGAGAGCGCCTGTTAGGTAATATATTGTTTTTTTATTTTCTTTAAATGCAGCTAGGGCTTATTTTAGGGTCAAACAGTAGGAATTCCTACTGTAAAAGTTGCATCACACGAAAACCACGATTTCATGCGATGCAACACAAAAGAAGGCTCTATAGGGAACCATGGGCTACAAAACATTGCAAATCGCAGCTGTATTCTATATATAATTTTTTTTTCTCGCAATGCAGCAGCCTACAAAACAATGCTAATGTATAAGAACCTGTTGGAAAGCATGGGCGTCACATACATGCCATTTATAGCCCTGTCACAAGGCACAACTTTTTGCCCGTGTGACAGCTCCCATAGCTTTTTACACCTGTGGAGCTGGCCTTGACCCATCATATGGCGGTGAAGTTGTACTGCACATAATCGCGTTCTCACGCACATGGTCATGTGCTGTACATCTGCTTGTTTTTTTACTTCCTGTGCCATAACTTTACTTTTTTCCTCCGCCGTATGGGCACGTGTCTATATACGCGATAATAGAGTGCAATAGGCTCTATCTCGTGTATTTATGCGGCAGAATAGAACATGCGTTCTTTTCTGCACTCACGTATTATGCCATTCTGACACGCTAATGTGGGCAGAACTGCATAAGGCAATGTCATTTATTGCCTGCGAGTTACCGCATATTACATGTTCGTACAGAGCCTGCGTATTACAGTGTAAACATACGGTCGTGTGTGCCTGGCCTTATACTGTATTACTGCATACAGAAAAGTAAGCATATGCCACTTTATATACACTCGTGCTTAAAAGTTTGTGAACCCTTCAATATTTCTGCTTAGATTTGACCTAAAACTACATCAAATTTTCACACAAGTCCTAAAAGTAGATGGAGAACCAAATCAAACACATGAATCAAAAATATTAGCTTTGGTTATTTAGCTATTGAGAAAATGATTGCATATGACAGGTCTGTGAGTGGCAAAAGTATGTGAACCTTATGTTTCAGCATCTGGTGTGACCTCCCCTCCCCCCTTGCGCAGCAATAACTACGTGCAGTTTTTGATTAGTCCTGCGCATTGGCTTGACGCATTGTGTATGTATGTAGGGCGCAAGCTGTGTGAAGAGGCGAGATGCTTTTCCCAGTGCACAAACGGCCCCTAGCCTTAGTCATTTGCAAGATGGCGACCGCGCAATTCAAGGCACATTGCGTTCTGAAGTTACTGAATCCCTTATTGCAGAGCAGCATACGTTTCAACTGTATTTTGGCATTGAGCGCTAATGCCAAAGAGCATTTATTGTTGGTGTTGACAAATTGAGGAAACTGGCTGTTTATGTAATGGGAAGAGCGCAGGGCAACCACAAACTTCGGAGGAAAAGGTGAGAAGAATTCAAGAGAAAATGCTGCGAAGCCGCGCAAATCTGCTAGATCAAAGGGAAGCATGTAGAATTTAGGGATGCGATGTTACAGAACATGGGGGGCGACTGCTTCTTACTGCGTTTTGATTTCACTGACCAACCAAAAAAATAGTCAAATCTTACTAGTTTTGAGGTTAAATCCCCCGAACGCTGTTTGGGGGTCTCGCACGGCCCCCCTGCGGTGAGATTGGGGGATCCGTGCAGGTGTCATGGCAGCCGGGGGCCTAATGAATGGCCCCAGGGCTGCCTTAGCAGACTGCCTATCAAGCCATCCACACAGGGTGGCTTGAAAGACTGCCTGTAAAAAAGCAGTATGACGTAATGCTATAGCATTACGTCATACTGCAGGAGCGATCAAAGCATCGCATGTTAAAGTCCCCCAGGGGGACTTCAAAGTAAAGTAAAAAAAAGATCAATAAAGTTTTTTAAATTGTAAAAAAAAAAAAAGTTATAAAAGTTTAAATCACCCCCTTTTGCCATATCTATTATTAAAAAATCTAAATCATAAAATAAAAATATGTATTTGATATCGCCGCGTCCGTAAAAGTCCGATCTATCAAAGTAGTGCATTATTTTTCTGCATGGTGAACGTCGTCCGAAAAAAAAAAATAAAGAATGCGAGAAATGAAATTTTTTAGTTACCCTGTCTCCCAGAAAAAACGCAATAAAAAGCGATCAAAAAGTCGTATGTATTCCGAATTAGTACTAACGGAAACTACAGGACATCCCGCAAAAAATGAGCCTTTGCTCAACTACGTCGACGGAAAAATAAAAAAGTTATCGCGCGCACAAAATGACCGCAGAAAATAATTGAAAAAAATTTAATATCTTAAAAAAAAAATACAAGTACTACAGCAAAAACAATACTATATAAGTTTGGTATCGTAGTAATCGTACTGACCCATAGAATAAAAATATCAGGTTGTTTTTGTTGCAGTTTGTGCGTCGTAGAAACAGGACGCACCGAAAGATGGTGGAATGTCGTTTTTTTTTCCATTTCTCTCCGCTAAGAATTTTTAAAAAGTTTTTCAGTACATTATATGGTACAATAAATAGTGCCATTGAAAAATACAACTCGTCCCGCAAAAAACAAGCCCTCATACAGCGACGCCGATGGATAAATAAAGGAGCTATGATTTTTTAAAAAGATAGTAGGAAAAAGCAAAAAAGCCTGGTCACTAAGGGGTTAAGGGACATGTTGCATCTAAGTTGATGGTATTGTGCAGAAGTCCGCTCACCAACTGAGTGTAGTTATCATCTCTTTTGATGCCTAGTAGAGATGAGCGAACGTACTCGGTAAGGGCGATTTCGCAATCGAGCACCGCGATTTTCGAGTACTTCACTACTCGGGTGAAAAGTACTCGGGTGCGCTGTGGGGTGGGGGGTTGCAGAGGGGAGTGGGGGGTAGCAGCGGGGAACAGAGGGGGGGGCCCTCTCTCTCTCCCTCTCCCCCCCGCTCACCCACAGCGCACCCGAGTACTTTTCACCCGAGTAGTGAAGTACTCGAAAATCGCGGTGCTCGATTGCGAAATCGGCCATACCGAGTACGTTCGCTCATCTCTAATGCCTAGGAATCCATGAATAAGTCCCTTTAAGGCTTGCCAAGCTTCCTTTTCTTTTATCTCCGAAACTTGGTCAAACGCAGGATCCTTTACAAGTTGTCGAATTTGTGGCCCAACAAAAATACCTTCCTTAACCTTCGCATCACTCAATCTAGGAAATTTGTCTGTTAAGTACTAAAATGTCTGTCCCTCCTGGTTCATACCTTTGACAAATTTTTTTCATTAAACCCAGCTTTATTTGAAAGGGTGGAAGAAGAACATGTTTTGGGTCCACGAGAGGCTCGGCAATGACATTTTTCTCGGTGGAGTCAAGATGTCTTGCAGGCCAGTCCGCTTGAATGTAATGTGATTTCCCATCCCTACTGTCCCACATACATAAAAAGCAACAGTATTTAGTGACCCCTGTTGCATCCCTAAGAGTACAGCGATGACTTTTAGATCGCCACAGATTTTCCACTTATGTTCAGCATATTTGATTGAGTCAAGGAGGGCTGTCATGTTTGCATAAGTCTCCTTCATGTGAGCTGCATGACCAACAGGAATAGAAGGAAGACTGTTGCCGTTGTGAAGTAATACAGCTTTCAAACTATCTATGAATAGCCTCCGTTCAGTTGGATCATGGTTCAAATTCAAACATTTCATCAAGCCATTAACATTGCAACAAACAAACAGATTGTTTTTCTTCTCAAAAAAAGAAAGCCGTTCCCTCTGACGTTCTCTGTACTGTGAGACCCTGACATCATGTTGGTGGAGATGCCATTGCTGTAGTCTTGATCCTAGTAGTTTCGCCTTCTCCTTTACAAGTCAAGGTCTCAAATGAGATCACTCAATTCCACTTGACTCAGTCTGTGCCTCAAAGTCAGGGTCATGGGATGTGGAAGGCTCGTTGGGTTCTTCTTTTTCCACACTTTCTTCATTTTCTACTTCTAGCTCATAATGTTGGGGTGGAGTAGGAACTGGTGAACTATCTGAATGTGAAATAGGTCGAATAGCAGATGGAAGATTCGGGTATTGAACTGTCCCTGTCTTCTTCATTGACAATCCTGCGGAGTCTGGCAGAAATAGCAGACATCTGTATGGTTTGTAGGCTCCCGCCAAACAATAGGCGCAGCAAAAGCCATAAATCTTTTTTGATTTTTTTTTTTTTTTTTTTTCAGCCATTCTCGTAGTTTAACTGAACAAGAGTTGTGACAACTATGTGGAGCCCATGACTTATCCTGGTCCCCTAGCTTCATACCAAAATAATGATGATAGGCAGTCTTCACAAGAGGTGTCCGATTGCGTTTCTGTGATGAAAATGTTATTTCACCACAAATGTAACAAAAATTATTCACTAAATTTACACACTTTCGGGGCATTTTGATATAGCAAATTTTACACTTCTAGAGCGCTCCAAAACTAGAAATACTGAGTAAAACAGAAACAATATGAAACCCAGTCATAGCAACATTTATTATGTTTCTAATAGAGATGAGCGAGCATACTCGCTAAGGGCAAATACTCGAGCGAGTATCGTCCTTGGCGAGTACCTGCCCGCTCGTGAGAAAAGATTCGGGTGCCGGCGGGGGGAATGTGGGGGAGATGCCTCTCCCCCCCCCCCCCCCCCCCCCTCCCCGCTCCCTCCTGCTCACTCCCGCAACACACAGCTCACCCCCGCCGTCACCCGAATCTTTTCTCACGAGCGGGCAGGTCCTAGCTAAGGACAATACTCGCTCGAGTATTTTCCCTTAGCGAGTATGCTCGCTCATCTCTGGTTTCTAACCTACGAACATATGGAGAACGTTGTGTTATGTCAGTTGAGAGGTGTGACAACTCCCCCCCCCCCCCCCCCCCCTCCAAAAAAAAAAAATTCACACAAAATTAAAATGTAAATTCTAAAAAATGACATGTCATTGTATCTCTAAAGCAAGAGCTAATCGGTCATTTTTATGGTGATTTTTGAATTCAGCAGATACATAATACACTAATTTTGAGCCCGACACAAAATCATCATTGAGCAGTGCTTTCAGCAAATAAGCAACGTTTTCACCTGAGCAGTTAACTGTTACAATGTGCACACAGGGATTAGAGAACCCACACGAAACTGTAGAGATGAGCACAATTTATTGAATATTCCAATGACTTCATTTGTCAGCAAGATGGAGCACCACCACATTGGCACCTGTAGGTTCCACGTTATCTAAATGACACGCTGTCACAACTTTGGGTAGGTTACACGGCACCCCAAAACTTGGCACTACACTCTTGGTCCCCAAGATCTCCAAACATTACTCTCTGTGTCTTTTTCTTGGGGGAATATATCAAAAATAGTATTTTTGTGCCACCATTAACAACTAATCTCTACTATCTAAAAAACAGAATGTCGGCAGCGGTGGCCTCAGTGGAAGAACAAAAAGAAAAGCCTCAGGGTCCAGCATGGAAACATTGTGAAATTTACAGCTTTGAAAATGGGTCCATCTTTTTAAACACCCTGTATTATATAAATGGAGATTATTAGTCTTTTAAGGCTACAGTCACACAAGCATGAATCTCGAACACGTTTTGTGTGTTGCAAGACCCACAAAACCCGCGCGAATATGAACTCTATTCCTTTAAATGGAGTCATACACATGATCAATGTTTTCCCTCATAGCGATGCTGCAAGGTAAGGAAATCGCTGCATGCCCTATTTTATTCGGGTCCCTCAGAATTAGAGATGAGCGAGCGTACTCGGAAAAGCACTACTCGCTCGAGTAATTTGCTTTATTCGAGTATCGCTGTGCTCGGGTCTGAAGATTCGGGTGCCGGCACGGAGCGGGGAGCTGCAGGGGAGAGCGGGGAGGAACGGAGGGGAGATCTTTCTCTCCCTCTCTCCCGCCCGCTCTACCCCGCTCCCCGCTTATCCGAGTACGCTCGCTCATCTCTACTCAGAATGCATCGCCCATTGTTTTCCATAGGACGGTCAAACCAATCGTGACGTGTGATGTGCTGTTTCCCATTAAAATCAGCAGGAAGCATTTGCCAATCATCCGATGTGCGTGTAACAAGCGTCGGATGATCGGAATTCCAGAGAAGTGATGTAAAGCGTTTTTGCATGAAAATCGCCTCGCATCCACGGTTAGAACACACTTTGAACGCAATATCGGGCTGGGTTTCTTGGCCAATTATCACGCTCACCCAGGTGAAAGTAGCCTCGAGTTGTCCGAGATCGATAACTATATGGCTCTCTGCTGTTGTAAAACTGCAACTCTCAGCATGAAATGACAGGCCATGCTGGGAGTTGTAGTCTTGCAATGGATGGAGGGTCACAAGTCGAAGATCACTGATCATCATTGCCTCATATTTGCATAGGGGTATTCCACTCTCATTCCGTATCTCCTAATTTAGCTGGGAGTACTCAGAAATCGTCAGCATAATTACTACTTCTGGGTGTTTTTGAGGGGGACGTTGAAATTTGATGATTTTTATAGAGGCTTCACTGTTCGTTTAGAAGATAAGGGATACAGAGAATTGCCCACGACATTAGAGGAACTTAACGAAAACTTCATGTAGTTTTTCACAGTAAAATGCTGCGACGTGTCATATAATCTCCACTTCTCTGTAAGTGATCAGACCTTTAGAACTCTATGAAAGCTGAATGACAAACTCTGTGGGTGCAGAAATAACCACGGTGTGTGAATAAGCCCCTAGTGGCCAGCATAAAGGATTCTATAAGCTGCCAGTCACATGGTTGTGCCTAATGTAGAACATTGCCTATTGATCACGACCATACTATTAGATCAAGGGGGCTGCCCGGCACCTACGAAGTACACCCCACTAAGTACTCGCACCGCCATTCTCTCCAACATCACAAGGCCAGGCTGCTCTCTGTCTCACTGATGTACATATGTGGTATGAACCTGTTCCACCTTAAGTGCTGCGTTGGGCGGCGCTTCGCCCTATGGTCGTATTCCAAGCAGCAGAGCCGTTTCCTGAAACTAATTCTGATCTAACATTGTCTGTACATGAGACGGCAGACGCTTCTGTGACCAGGAAATCCCCCCCCCCCCCCCTCAATTTCCCATCTTAAGCATAATCAAGAATAAGATGTATTTATGTATCCACGGCCCGGAGCTGGATGTATAATATACAACCCCTATATTACTTTTATAGAATGATCGCTGTGACGGGAAGCTCTGCGGGAATTAATTAGCATTTTCATGCTGGATTAGTCATACAACACTAGACACGCACAGCCTCACTGGTCAATGGCTATGCATTATATACAGTGTTTGGCCCTGTTCTGCTGGTATAAGCTACCAACGTGTGATACCCCGTTTACCAGAAAATAAGACCAACCCCCGAAAATAAGCCCTAGCTTAATTTTCGGGGAGGCTTGAAATATAAGCCCTAGCTACACTACATTAAAAAACAAGCAAACAAAAAAAATAAAAAAACATTCCCTAGCAGGCCCGGGTCCCTCCTGCTGGTCTCTAGAGGTTCAGTGCAGTTTCCGCAGTCCACAGCAGCTCATACAATATAGATCCGACCTCCAGGAAGCGATGGCTGGGATTTAGTTCTTCAACCGCTGCTCAGCAAATCAATGAAGTGCTGGATGAAGCAATGCGATGGCTGTGATTGGCCGCGGCTTAGCCAATTAATAAATCTCTCCTCTACAACGCGATAGCTGTTAGGCTAATTGGTCACAGCCATCGCACTGGTTCATCCAGCACTGCATTGATTGGCTGAGCAGCGGTTGAAGAACCAATCACAGCCATCGCTTCCTGGAGGCAGGATTTATGAATTCCGTAACCAGGAATTGATTCTGTATGAGCTGCCGGAGCTGTAGAAAGCAGCGGGAGGGACCTGGACTGAGCCTGCTAGGTAAGACATTACCCAAAAATAAGACCTATTGCCTCCTTTGGGACAAAAATAATATAAGACAGAGTCTTATTTCCAGGGAAACATGGTAGTAAATAAATGCTGGTCTTCTACCACATCCCCAATGCAGGCTATGAAGATAATTTGATGAAATTTGGCCCACAAGAGGCAAAAACTTTCACCTCTAACTGAGGGGATCTGCTGTGCAAGCGGACTCTCTCTAACAAATAACCCCTTCTTGAAACACGGTAAAAAAAACTAAGCATTGACGCCAGTCGTGGCACTTTTCTTTCCCCTTGGAGATGGCTGGGCCCCACCTGCTACCAGGCCCAGGAACTGGTTAGGCCACACCTGTTGGCCGACTGCCAAACTCACTGTCAGCCAAGCACCACCACCGCCTTCTTCCTCCTGGGAACCATTGTGAGGCCCACCCAAACTCCTGCATGGCCCCCTCAACAGTTGTAGCTCTACTGTCGACGGCAATACCAATAACTCTGAGTTGGTCTGGTAGTTTTCTGGGAAGAACCGCCATTCCGGACCCTCACTCTGCCTTTGAACAACATTACTGCTAAGCCCCATTAGACCCTCTTTATTGCCTCGTCTTAGGCGCAGTGCCGCAATTCCACCTTGTGCTCAGCCCCTTGTTCGATCTAAAGTTCACATCAATCCTGCAAAGATGAATGCGGGAACAGTTTATTTGATTAGGATGGGTGTGTGGGTGAAACTGCGTTTTGGGATTGACTGACCTCTCCCCACTTGGGCTACGTTTCTTATCCACCCAGACAAGGATCTTTACTCTGCTCAGCTCACTGCCAACGCTTTTACCTTCTTCCCTCAGTTCCATACAAAGGGTCATAAACAACGGATTCCCGCACCGATGTCTGCTACTACGCTGTCATGCCTCACCCACTCCTCTTACATGAGACGATTGTCGGAGGCTTCAGCGCCCCACAGGTGTCCCAGTGATAATTGCTCCTGTGCTTTCACGCAATTGCGAGGATCGCTCATTGAATGGAGGCGGAAGGGTCGGAGATCATTCCGGTCACACGTCTCCATTCACAGTAAATCAGTTCCTACATGAACAGGTTGATCGTCATTTGATTTTTAGAATCTGCTGAAACTGAACGATGAGCAAATTATCAATCGGAGTTCGGTCGCTGCCAACATTCAGACTGAAGGATTCTCGTTCAGAATCTAGCGAGAATTTGACTGTTCATCATTTCTTGTAAAAGTGCCCTTAGACTGTCTGTCTGAGGAAGTGGGTCAGAGGTACTCATCCCAGTCTGACTCCTCTACCCTGCCCCAGCCATGCGCTCACAAGGACCACGCTCCTACTTCGCTACCAATTATCGTATTTTTGTTATGTACTTGCACCTGGGGTCCACAAGGAAACTGTGGCCATGGGGATTATCCCCGCACAGTGCACACACAGCCTCGCACGGCTTCTGCTGGTAGAGCGACTATTTACAAAATGGGTAAAAGACTGCAGGGAGACCCGCAGCGTTTTACACATATACAAGTAGACATGATCACTAAGGTGCGAGCGTGGCATACTGGAATATATGGGGATATATGAATTTTTTTTTTTTTTTTTTTTTTTAATTTTCCACTGTTTCAAAGCTGGGATGCGTATGAAACACTGCCAACACACAATGTATTGCGTATGGTAAGCGTATCGTACACATCCTATACAAATGTATAGGGTTCACTCTGCGTGGTATGCAGGGAAACAGAGCATGCTCAATAGATTGAAATTGTGGTGTTTTGCCAACAGCATGTGTGCGAGTGTCCAAACTGGATTGTGATGCAGAATTGCAGGCTGATTCAAGGCATTTTCAATGGCCTCGCATCACTTTGGGTAAGAAGTAGAGATGAGCGAGCATACTCGCTAAGGGCAATTAATCGAGCGAGTATTGCCCTTAACGAGGACCTGCCCGCTCGGAAGAAAAGATTCGGGTGCCGGCACGAGTGAGCGGTGAGTTGCGGGAGTGAGCGGAGGGGAGAGAGAGCTATATTTGCTGTTTTTGTCCCTATATTGGTATTACGGATCAGTCTAGTAAGGAATAAAAACAGTGACAGCAAATACGAAGGGAAATGCTGACATCCGGCTGTAATGTCATCTGTAACCTCCCCATTGGGGATCCCTATTACAGATGTTACAATACGCTTGTCTGAGAATTGTCTTAGGCCGGATACACACAGACGTATTTTGAGCGTGCAATGCGCTGAAAATTGGCTTCAATTGGTTCATCCATATGTGCGTATTTGGCTTGCACAATTTGAGCGCGCAAAAAAGTATGCAGCATGCTTTATTTCCTGGCGGATTTGCACCGAGGAAGAACATTTTGTTTCATTTTTTCTTGTTAATTATATTGGGTACATATAAATCCACCGAATGTACAATCATGAAAACAATACAAGCAAACAAATACCTTCCGCAATATCCACTGAGTCTGGCTGTTACACTTACTAGCTTAAGACCTCCTTCCCACGGACAGATTTCCGCTGCGTAATACGCGGCGAAAATCCGCCGCATTGCCCGCAGCTATTAGGTTCTATTGAACCTAATAGCTCAATGCTCACAGTGCGGAATTCTGCACCGTGAAATCTCCCGTCCTCACCCGCGGCATGCTCTATTTGCTGCGGGTGTACGCGCGGCCGGCTTCCATTGCAGTCAATGGAAGCCGTCCGCTCACGCTATCTTCCAGTGTAGCACAGTGGAAGATAGCGTGAAATCGTCTCTCTGCCCACCGCGTCATATGACACGGCCGGTCGCGTCATGTGATGCTGTGGGTGTGTCTTGTGCCGTGGCCGGCGTGTCACATGACGCTGCGGCGTGTCACGCCGAAGCGTCATGCAGGACCCAGGACGCCAGATCCGCTGGTAAGTATGGGGTCTCTGGGGGGCGCCGTGACGGGCTTCGCCGCAAAATTCCGCAGCGGAGCCCGTCACGGCGCCCCCCAGGAGACCCCATACTTACCTGCGGATCCGGCGTCCTCGCTCCCGCATGACGCTTCCCCGCCCACCTCCGCCGTGTCAAGTGACACGCCCACCGTGTCACATGACGCGGTGGGTGGGGAAGCGGTTTCACGCTATCTTCCGATATCTTCAGCTGTGCTACAGCAGAAGATAGGGTGAACAGACAGCTTCCATTGACTGCAATGGAAGCCGTCCGCGCGTACACCCGCAGGTGAGGATGCCGCGGGAGAGGACGGGTGAATTCACAGTGCGGAATTCCGTTCGTGGGAAGGAGGCCTAAGGGTGACTACCCACTACAGTTTTTTTCTTTTGTACTGCGAATTTCGCAGCTTTTTTTTTCTGCAGGGGTCTATGGGACTTGTAATGTTAAAATCGCGATTGCGCAAAATCGCAATTTACCGTGAAATCGCGATTTTGCGTGATCGCGATTTTAACATTACAAGTCCCATAGACCCCTGCAGAGAAAAAAAATGCTGCGAATTTCGCAGGGAAAAAAAAACCTGTAGTGGGTAGTCACCCTAACACCTCAATCCTTTCCGTACATCCAGCCTATTCTGCTGACATACCATTGGTTTGTGGGGTTCTTGAACATTCTTTCTAACACTGGGGGGGACTGATGAAACTCATTGGTCATTTCAATGAGTTTCATTCAACGAGAGCTTTGGTTCATTCTTTAGGTTTTATTTTTTTGCGCGTGCAAGAAGTACAGTAAAATACGCTGATGCGCATGTAAAAACTTGTCACAAATAAGCGTACGGTCGTGTGAATCCAGCTTTATAGAGGTTGTTTTTTTTTTTTTTTTACATTATTTTCAATGGTTGCAGAACAATGGGAATGGGTAAAAAGGGTCATAAAATGCTGAAGCTATGCTCTTCATTTTTTTTTTTTGTTTGTTTGTTTTGTTTTTGCCCGGAAATGCTGAAATTGCTTTTTTTTGTATTTTTGGAATGTAGAGCTATGGCTGGTTCTGCAGGCAGTCGTGACATGCGGCCAAAACACACTTGTATTTTATGGAACTGAACTTTGGCATGAATAAACTTGTCCCCAATCGGCTGGACCTAAAAAAGTGCCTGACGCTGAGCACATAGACAAACAATCTGGGCATGGCAGGGGGCAGGGAGGTCTCTGGTTCAGTATTCTCTCTCCATAGTGCCAGGGAGCAGACCATAGACACAAATGGAAACCTCTAGTAGACGACTATTTAGTTTGTACGTCTGTCTTTTGGATGATCACCCTCCAAACATTTCTGAATTAGCCCAAGGCTGCATCATACCTTCCAAATGTCCTGTTTGTGGGACTGCGAAAAGGGGGTTGGAATTATTCAAATGTAGCCCCTATGTGGGCATTTATAGGCGAACTAGCGCTACTGCTTCAACAGGTCCTGCGAATGGGGATTAAAATATTGAGGGATGTATATAAATTTAGCTTTACGATCCACATCAAGAAATGTTGCTATATGGTATTCTTAGACCGGAGACAAACCGCCGTATTTTGGCCACTGTTTCGCGTCCATAATGCAGAAGCGCGTCCCGGCCTGACCGCAGGTCTCCTAACCCGAACTACGAGCATCATTCATTCCTATGATACTCGGTTTAGGTAAATTGACCAACAGGCCAGGTTGCATTACCATATACAGCAGCGTTTCCGCAGCCTTAGGCACAGGAGGAGGATCACGACACCCCCTATGGATAGGAAAGCAATATAAAGGCCTGGCAAATCCCTTTAAGGTGGCCATACATCTTAGGTAGGAATAGTTGTTGGTCTTTTTCTCTCCGCACATCTGCAAGCAGGCATATTCCACAATCTTGTGTAATATTCCAGCCCGTGTGAGGGCACCCTTAGACCGTCTTCATATATGCAGAATTTTCGCTAGTGGAATCGCTCCCGAAATTTTGCAGCGGTTTTTAGTTAAAACCAAGTGAATGAGATTTTCAAAATCTCCTTCGCACGTCACAGAATTTTTCGGGTGTGGAAGCACAAGAAATTTTAAAAAAGCAGCAGATCTCTAATCCGCAGCAAAAAGGAGCATGAGATACTTTCCTGTGCACCCAAAGCCCACATAGAAGTCAATGGCATGTGCAAATGCACTAAAACATATACTTCACTCCACAAATACAAACTGCACAGGCTCACACAAAGGGGCCTTAGGCTGGGTTCACACAGGGCGGATTTGCTGTGGCAATTCCGCGCGGAATTTTGCCACGGCAAATTCGCCTGCGGCCGCTAATCTCGGGATTAGCCAGCCATGTGGACGAGATTTCTGAGAAATCTCGTCCACACGGGACGCCCAATCCGCTGCGGTAAGGTCAGCTGAAGCTGCGGCCGCCGCAGCCGTGGTTTCAGAATATGCAGCATATCCATTCTTTTTTCCTTTCCGCTGCGGCCACGCTCTCCTCTATGGGAGCGCCGGCCGCGGCGGAAAAGCGAGTGGCCCGGCCGCTTCAAAGCGGCGGTTCTCCCGTCGGAAATCTCGCAGTTTCGGCTGCGGCCAAACTGCGGGATTTCCGACGAGAATACGCCCAGTGGGAACCCAGGCTTAAGCTTTTTGATCAGTGTATTGTAATGGTACTATTTATGCAAACATTTCTCCCCTGCAAAACACAGGTGGAGATAGGCTAATTGCAGCCGACACCTGGATTTTTCAATTCAATCCCTATCATAGGCTCATTTACACGCAAAGACAATCTTTCCAACGATTGAAAGATTGAAGCCTGGTTTAGACACAACGATTATCACTCAAAAGATGTTCAAATGTTGAGCAATCACTCTGCACTCTGAACGGGGTATATAGAAGACAAGTGAGGGCACTTGTCTTCTGCATCCAGCTGTTCTGTGCTCGGAGCGCCTGGCTGTTATACAGCTATGCGCTACATGCGGAGTATGAAGAACACAGCTGGACCACTGTGTTCTTCATACCCAGCCTGTCATCAGGAAGCGGGATACAGCTGAAACAATAGTATCAGCTGTATCCCGCTGTGAATTCCTGATAAGGCTCATCGTTGTCTTTCACCGATTCCTTAATGAAAACTGCACGATGTCACTGCAGTTAGACGCAACGATTATCGCTCAAAAGACGGCTTTTGAGCGATAATCGTTGTCTAAATGGGCCTTGCTAGTTCTAGCGATCATTTTGCATTAAGTCCTAATGGGCACTCACACCTTTTAGCACTTTATTAGTTTCATTTGCATGTAAATGAGCCTCCTGGAGCTGCTTGCAGAACCCAGCTGGTGGTCTAGGCTCTGCAATCCCCTCCTTTTGTTCTCGCAGAGGCCGTCAGCTTAATACAATGTAATCAGCTACTCCCATGCAGAACACAGTGTGCAGTCTGTGTTATCTACTTTCCGGCTGAAGAATGGATTTTAAGCTCATCTTAAAATCATTGTTCAACTGAAGAGTGAACAATGGTAACATTTACACACAACCAATATCGCTTATATGTCATCGTTTGAACGAATTTTGAGCGATAATCATTGCGTGTAAATAGGGCTTAAGAGCTCAGGTGCCTGACAAATTGGTGCATCTTCGCCTGCGTTTTGCAAGAGAGAAGCGCTGCTATGTAAATTGTGGCCTAATAATTATAAATAAGTGACTACTCAGAATGACCGATAGTAAATAATATATGTATTATTATGTGTTGTTTTATTATGAAAAAAACAACAAATACCATAACAGTGAATTCTAGTAGATGGGCGTAACTGGGTTGCATGATCGATATATAAGCACTAGAGATGAGCGAGCGTACTCAGAAAAGCACTACTCGCTCGAGTAATGTGCTTTATCCGAGTATCGCTGTGCTCGGGTCTGAAGATTCGGGTGCCGCTGCGGCTGACAGGTGAGTCGCAGCGGGGAGCAGGGGAGAGCGGGCGGGAGAGACGGAGAGAAAGATCTCCCCTCCGTTCCTCCCCACTCTCCCCTGCAGCTCCCCGCTCCGTGCCGGCACCCGAATCTTCAGGGACGAGCACAGCGATACTCGGATAAAGCAAATTACTCGAGCGAGTAGTGCTTTTCCGAGTACGCTCGCTCATCTCTAATAAGCACATATGAAGAAAAAAAGTCTCACCTTGCTTCCTCCAATTCTGCATATACTTCTTGACTACTTTTTTTTGCTCTTAGATGAAGAATATACTCATATACAAAACATATTTCTTGCTTTTGTGATAAGTGATATCGTTAGCGAGATATAAATGATTATGCGTTTGCAGTACAATACGTAACCAGATTCCATGATATAGTGATTTGACCTTAGTAGTCCATAGAGGCGTGTTTCAAACAAAAATTGACATAATAAGGGTTTACTATTATCTGAATAGATTTTAGAAATACTATAAATGAGGTGGCATGATAACTACATCTATGGTCCGTAAATATATTATCATAAATAATTGCTTCCATGCTTACTATAGATATAACCATTCTATCTACCTGTATCATTATACATGTATTATGTGTAGAGATGAGCGAGCGTACTTGGAAAAGCACTACTCGCTCGAGTAATTTGCTTTATCCGAGTATCGCTGTGCTCGTCCCTGAAGATTCGGGTGCCGCTGCGGCTGACAGGTGAGTCGCAGGGGAGAGCGGGCGGGAGAGAGGGAGAGAAAGATCTTACCTCCGTTCCTCCCCGCTCTCCCCTGCAGCTCCCCGCTCCGTGCCGGCACCCGAATCTTCAGGGACGAGCACAGCGATACTCGGATAAAGCAAATTACTCGAGCGAGTAGTGCTTTTCCGAGTACGCTCGCTCATCTCTAGTTATGTGCTATATATTGACTCATCGTGCTGGATCCTAAGTTAAGTATCCGTGGGAAAAAAAATGTATATTACATATAAAGATAGTGTTTGTTCGGAGGGAATGGCACAAAAAACCTTTAAGAATGAATTGAAGAACATAAGATGTTAAAAATCAGGTGATGTATTGTTTTAATTACACTTGTTATTTAACGAATGGTTTGGTAATGTTATGGGAGAGGAGATCAAGACCCCAGGTGGGTTGAAACGCGTCCTCTGTACGTGTGATTTTAATATGCACAGTTTATAATAAAGAAGACATTTTTTTTACTGCACATATCCTCAAGTTCCCATAATTTGGATTCTCTTCTGTAACTGGGTTGGCTAGCTGTCTTTTGCTTGTGTTTATCATGTCTGGTTCCAGCTGTGAAATCCTATCCCCGTCTTCTGCAATATCCCGCTTTTCATGCCTTCTGTTTATTTTGGCTCACTCAGTATGTTTTTTTGCAATAAACTGTCTCTTTCCGTATTCGACCATGGTCAGAGTTGATATATTTCTCATGCCGCTCCGTGTCCAGTGTACGATCTCCAATGACCTCAGATGGCGGAGAATGTAGAAACATGTTGCGTCACATCACACACAAAATAGGCTTAGATGCACTGGAACAGCAGACAGTGTCACACATAATAAACTTAGATACACTGGCTTTGCAGTCAGTATCAAAAAGGCTTAATACCCTTTTACACAGGCCAACAACTGGGCAACAGTATTCTTGTTAAATACAGAATTCAATTCAAACTCGCTACCTTCATCCACAAAGCCCTCCACAGTGCAGCACCACCCTATATCGCCTCCCTCATCTCAATCTATCACCCAGCCCGGGCTCTCCGCTCTGCTAATGAAACCAGACTGAGTGCCCCTTTCATTCGAACTTCTCATTCCCGCCTCCAAGACTTCTCCAGAGCTGCACCGGTCCTCTGGAACGCACTACCAAAGGATACCCGGGCAATCCAGGACTCGCAGAACTTCAGGCGTGCTCTAAAAACGCACCTCTTCAGGGAGGCATACCGCATTCCCTAAACAAACCTCTCTGTACTCCGCCTGATAACATGCTCCCTGACCTACTGACTGCAATCCCTGCTAGCCATCATAAACTGCCCCTGCAGTCATACTGTTTCTGCCGTCACACGGCTAAATGTCTGACCATTGTCTATGTGTATATCACCCCTCACTCTCCACCTCTCCATACCGTGCACATCTCCAGCCCCTTTACCCTCTGTATCACCCCATTACTTGTAGTATGTAAGCTCGTTGGAGCAGGACCCGCACCCCTATTGTTTCCATCAACTGATTACTATATGTAACCGTGGTTCTGTAATGTTTGTATTTTGTCTTTCTGTATTCCCCCGTCTATGTAAGCGCTGCGGAATATGTTGGCGCTATACAAATAAAGTTTATTATTATTTATTATTGTGATCGCCCGTTTGCCTGACTATCAGCCCGTGTAAGGCTGCATCTGTGAGGCTGATTCATTATAGAACATTCGTTCAACGCAAAGAATCGTTGCACGGTAGCGCCGGCGCCTGGCAAATCCAGATAGGTGCCAGGGCCCTCTATATCTGGGGGGGCCTACAGGCTGCTGCTTCAGCAAAACAGTTAGGCCCCTCAATTTTAAAGTCTGATTAATAAAATCCCAAAAATACGTATTTGCTCCTCTGTCGCATCCTGGCAGCTGTAATTGGCGCCGCTTTTCCCAGTATATGTGAGCAGGTCTTACAGCTCCTTACATTGCAGGGATAAGTTCCTTTTTGTGTGTCAGAGAACAATGCACTCCTGTTTATAAAGTTCATCAACTTAGGAGGTTGCCTGTAACACAGAAGGGGAGGGTCCGGGAATATGGTTTTCAGACGGTCATCCTTGTGTAGGGTATGGTGGAGTCTCTTTGCGGGCATGTCCGTGACGTCAGATTACTGGGCATGCGCAGTGCCATAATCAGACCCGCTGCATTTTACGCATACGCATGTGGGCATGAGCCCTTAGGGACTTTTCTGTGTCTTTGAGCAATGTTTATGACCCTTTCATTGAAATTAATAGGATTATAATGTGCAAAATGCAAGTTCTGCCAACATCGCTTGCTTGACAGCTCCCTGTGTTGTAGCAATTAGTAGAGCTGTCTATAATGGACCCCAACCTGGGGCAGATATAGTTAGCAGAAGACCCCCTACAAAAGTACAGTATGTACAGCTAATGAGAGCCATTCACTGGTAATTTGTCAGCCATACAAATCATTAGCTAGTCCATTAGATGCAATATACTCTGGTCCCCGAAAATAAGACACACCCTTAAAATAAGCCCTACACTGGTTTTTTTTTGTTGAGTCTTAAAATATAAGCCCTACCCCAAAAATAAGCCCCAGCTGTATTACATGAAAAAAAAGTAATACTTAGCTAGCAGGCTCAGTCCGGGTCCTCCTACTGCTGTCCTAAGCTCCGCTGTGCGTCCTGCAGTCCTCGTTCGCCCACAGAAGATCACTTCCTGGTTAAAGGATTGATAAATTCCACCTCCAGGAAGCGATGGCTCTGATTAGCTGAGCAGCCCTCAAGAACCAAGTAATGCAGTGCTCGATGAACCAGGGCGATGGCTGTGATTGGTTCATCGAGCGCTGTATTGATTGGCTGAGCAGCGGTCGAAGAACCAATCACTGCCGTCGCCTTGTGGAGATGGGATTTATGAATTGGCCAATCAATGCCGCAGCTCAGCGCGTTAGAGATCCGGAGAACAGCAGGAGGGACTTGGACCAAGCCTGCTAGGTAAGTATAATAACACATCCCCTGAAATAAGACCTAGCGCCCCTGTTGGGGCAAAATTTAATATAAAACAGGGTCTTATTTTCAGGGAAACTCTGTAGTAGTTCAAAAATCATCAACCTGTAGCTGTTTAGATATTATGGAGGCTGCCGGGGCATGCTGGGAGTTGTAGTTTTGCAACAACTGGAGAGCCACAGGTTGGAGACCAGAGAAGTACTGCCATCTCCTTTGTGTATAGAGACCCCTACACAGCTCTACTGGGCGAATCTCCCCCTGCCCTCACCTGTACTCTCAGGTGCACTTTAATTGCGCTGTTTACATGAATCTAGGACGATGAACATTGTCTACTTTGCAGTTTTTTGTAAACCTGAGTGATCAAAATAAGCTGGCAGTCACAGAAGGTGAACCTTTCCTCTGAACACGGCTCTGTGCATTTACCATAGTAACATCCTTCCTGCCGTGGTTTGTACAGAACGCAAAGTACTCAGCCCCTAGACAAGAACAATATGTTTACTACTAGATACGTGGCCTGAGTGCACCATCATCCTGAATATTGTTCTAATGACACGCCAATTGCTTGATTTAAAGGGACAGTCTAAACTACCCGCTCATTATAGTAGTTGGTGCATAAAGCATGATCTCTGTCAAGATACTATGTGCCTAGCGAATGACCAACGTGCAAGTATAGAGGGTGATGGAAATGTTTTGTACAAATGGATGGATTCAATCAGTTGGGAATGTTTGCACACGGGATAGAGATTAATATGTCAATGGGGAACGATGGAAGAATTCTGCTATTGCAGCCTATTAAAATTCAAGAACTATGCACCAGCGAGGGGTCATTGAGTCCTCATGTTATGACTGAGTCTGTATGACTATTCTAACTGCTCTGACACATGCGATTGCTAGACCGTGGGACCACAGTCTCCATCCTGTCTGACTGTGCTGCGCAGAAGTTGGTATAGAGTGCTGGTCAAGCGTATGGGATTACAGAAACGGCCGAGTACTGGTGGGGTGGATGGGTGACGTTCAGCAACTGGTCCCTCTGTAATCCTAGATTAAAGGAATATATATTTGGAATATACAGTACATAACTTGAAAATGAAAGTTGAGGGTTTGCTGCTGTATGGCTGCCCATCACTACAGCAGTCTCTATAGACCACCTCAGTACCAATAGATGCAGCCTCTATAGGCTTGAGTGTATAAGATTAGTGTATAGAAGAACAGCTGACTCTACAGACCAGGTGACTAGATAATAATGGATATGTAACATAGTTTGTAAGGCCGAATGAAGACAATGTCCATCTAGTCCAGCCTGTCTATCCTCCTGTGTTGTTGATCCAGAGGAAGGCAAAAAACCCCAAGGCCAGAAGCCAATTGGCCCTTTTGGTGAAAAAAATTCCTTCCCGACTCCCTAATGTAAGGGTACACCAACCTATGTAGGCTAATAGAGTGCATAAAGAGCAATATTTGGGGGTGCAGCCCCTCTATGGGCCAGCTGAGTTTATAAAGCTCAATCTGTAGGGGTACAGCCATTTCTACGGATGAGTTGCGTATATAGAGATCAACATATCTGAATACACCATGTTCTATAGATCAACTGATTGCATAAAGACGAACGTTTATGGTTGCAGTAGCCTTTACGGACCAGCTGACTAGATAATGATTAGTGTGTAGGGATAGAGGTGGTGACCACAAGGGTCTGTCCTGGGCCCTATTCTTTTTGGCAAGCAACAGAAGAAGGTTTAAAGCGACTGTCCAGGCATGGAGAAACAAAGATGACCACTGTGCACAGCATGCATCAGGTAGTCAGAGAAGCGGTTCAGCTATCTTTGTTTCTCCAGGCCTGAAGAGATGCTTTAATGGGTCAGATTTGTATGATGAGACACACGTGTGTAATAGATTTGATAATCCTGGTGGTGTCTGAAACATAAAGAAAGATTTAGCCTTACTGCATAAATGGTCAAAACAATGGAAACTGCAGTTCGATGTTTCCAAATGTAAAATGATGCACTTGGGGGAAAAGAAATCCTCAGGCTGAGTATCATATTGTGTCTTCTGTGTTATCCAGGATCCAAAATAAGTCCTTAGTGCGGTCAGGCAGCAAAGAAATCAAGTAGGATGCTCGGCTGCATAGAGGTATAACCAGTAGAAAGAGGGAGATTGTGATCCTGTTGTATAGAGCTCTGATGAAACCACATCTGGAATACTGTGTGCAGTTCTCAAGATCTTACCTGTAAAAAGACATTGATGAAATAGAACAAGACCAAAGTGGGCTACAAAAATGGTGGAATATCTCAAGAACAAAACCTATTATGAAAGGCTTAAAGAACGTGACTGTATAGACTTGGGAAAAGAAGCGAAGGGGTTGGGTGGGTGATATGAGGGGGAAGAGGGGAGAGGGGGAAAATGATGAAACCTTTATATATGCTACTAAAGGAAAGGAGGGAAAGGGGGACATGATGAAAACTTTTTATATGTTGAACATATACGTAAATAGAGTCCAGGAGGGACGTGTATTTGGAAATTAAACAAGAACAAGGGGCACAATTTGAGATTAGTTGGGGAGAAAATCAGAAGCCACATCAAGAAATATTATTTTACTGAACTAGTAAGTGCTTGGTACAAACTTCCAACAGACATTGTTGGAAAATCAACGCTAAATGAATTCAAGTTGCTTGGGATAAGCAGATATCTACCCGAAGGCTGCCTTTACATGGGCATCAAGATCGCACGAGATTTGTGCGTTGCGGGACGCACAAATATGAGCCCCATTCTTTTGAATGGGGTCATACACATGGGCAATGTTTTCCTGCATGGCACTGCGATACGATGCAGGAAACAAATCACAGCATGTTCTATCTTGTTGCGTGCTCTCGCATCAGAGCGCCCATTGTTTCCAATGGGGCCGTTGCCAGCATCGCACCACACGCTAGGTGCATGCGAAGCCATGCAAGATCTCCCATTAAAAACAATAAGAGAAACTCTGTGATTCTCTGCCGTGGCTGACCACCTCGGGGAAGAATTGCTTCCTTCCCGAAGTGGTACAAGACTGTTTTGACATTGAAATGCCTCACATCCGCGGGGAATTCACGTGGTGGGGAGTGCGATATGGGGGCAGGGTTCCCAGCCCCATATCGCGCTCTCCCGTGTGCGGCGGGGTTCCCAGCCCCATATCGCGCTCTCCCGTGTGCGGCGGGGTTCCCAGCCCCATATCGCGCTCTCCCGTGGGCGGCGGGGTTCCCAGCCCCATATCGCGCTCTCCCGTGGGCGGCGGGGTTCCCAGCCCCATATCGCGCTCTCCCGTGGGCGGCGGGGTTCCCAGCCCCATATCGCGCTCTCCCGTGGGCGGCGGGGTTCCCAGCCCCATATCGCGCTCTCCCGTGGGCGGCGGGGTTCCCAGCCCCATATCGCGCTCTCCCGTGGGCGGCGGGGTTCCCAGCCCCATATCGCGCTCTCCCGTGGGCGGCGGGGTTCCCAGCCCCATATCGCGCTCTCCCGTGGGCGGCGGGGTTCCCAGCCCCATATCGCGCTCTCCCGTGGGCGGCGGGGTTCCCAGCCCCATATCGCGCTCTCCCGTGGGCGGCGGGGTTCCCAGCCCCATATCGCGCTCTCCCGTGGGCGGCGGGGTTCCCAGCCCCATATCGCGCTCTCCCGTGGGCGGCGGGGTTCCCAGCCCCATATCGCGCTCTCCCGTGGGCGGCGGGGTTCCCAGCCCCATATCGCGCTCTCCCGTGGGCGGCGGGGTTCCCAGCCCCATATCGCGCTCTCCCGTGGGCGGCGGGGTTCCCAGCCCCATATCGCGCTCTCCCGTGGGCGGCGGGGTTCCCAGCCCCATATCGCGCTCTCCCGTGGGCGGCGGGGTTCCCAGCCCCATATCGCGCTCTCCCGTGGGCGGCGGGGTTCCCAGCCCCATATCGCGCTCTCCCGTGGGCGGCGGGGTTCCCAGCCCCATATCGCGCTCTCCCGTGGGCGGCGGGGTTCCCAGCCCCATATCGCGCTCTCCCGTGGGCGGCGGGGTTCCCAGCCCCATATCGCGCTCTCCCGTGTGGGGCGGGGTTCCCAGCCCCATATCGCGCTCTCCCGTGTGGGGCGGGGTTCCCAGCCCCATATCGCGCTCTCCCGTGTGCGGCGGGGTTCCCAGCCCCATATCGCGCTCTCCCGTGTGGGGCGGGGTTCCCAGCCCCATATCGCGCTCTCCCGTGTGCGGCGGGGTTCCCAGCTCTCCTGTGTGAAGTTAGCCTAAGACGGAGGTAAAAATGAAATAATACAACGGCAGACTAGATGGACCGTGTGCTCTTTTACTGTCATCAATTTTCTATGTTTTACAGCAGCCTTTATAGGAAGAGTGAAGACAAATTAATATGTTGAAAAGCTTCAGTCTCTATGAACCAGTGGAGTACATAGAGATCAATGTGTAGGGGTGCATAAAGATCAATATATACAGAAGAACAGCAGTCTCTATAGACCAGCGGAGTACCCTGTTTCCCTGAAAATAAGACATAGCATGATTTTCCTGAATTTTTGAGGATGCAAAATGATTTTTCAGGCTTTTGAGGATGCTTGAAATATAAGCCCTACTCCAAAATGAAGCCCTGCTAACCGTTAATTAAAAAGTCAATTTAAATAGTGTCCAGGCAGCTATACATGTAAAAAAGTTAAACCTTTTTGAACTTAATATAAGACACTGTCTTATTTTCGGGGAAACACGGTACATACAGATCATTGCTTCGGGGTAGAGCTGATATATCGGCATCCCCTTTCTGTCCGGACTACATTAAAGTTTTAGTACATAAGGTTCTACGTCAGGAACCATGAAATGATAGAAACTCATTGACCTTACAGCTTCCCCCTCATATATATTTCTAGAATAGTAGGGAGATTTCAGACAGCAGGTTCACAGAGGACACGTCTGTAGGGTTCGCCAGGTGCAATAATGTACATAGATAATACAACAGATGCCAGTTGTTGCATACAGTGGTAAAGCTATTCTCCCCACAGGGATTATATGGAGAACGGCGAATGACCCCCACTGACTGAAGAGCCGCTGCAGAGAGCAGCTCCCACTCTTTAGGGCTCACAGTCACCATGCTCTCCTCTCCCATGGGCACTATTACTGTTTCCCTGAAAAAAAGACCCTGTCTTATATTATTTTTGCCCCAAAAAGGCATGAGGTCTTATTTTCAGGGGATGTCTTATTATACTTAGGCTCGGTCCAGGCCCCTCCCGCTGCTCTCCATAGCTCTGACGCGCTTCCCGTAGTCCTCGGCAGCTCATACAACATCACTTCTTGGTTGCAGATTCATAAATCCTGCCTACAGGAAGCGATGGCTGTGACTGGTTCTTTGATTGTTGCTCAGCCAATCAATGCAGTGCTGCATGAACCAATGCGATGGCTGTGACCAATTATCCTAACAGCCATCCCGTTGTAGAGGAGGGATTTATTAATTGGCTGAGCTGCGGCCAATGACAGCCATCACATTGGGTTATCCAGCGCTGCATTGATTGGCTGAGCAGCGGTCGAAAACCCAATCACAGCCATCGCTTCCTGGAGGTGGGATTTATGAATCCCATAACCAGGAAGTAATGTTGTATGAGAAGTTGAGGACTGCGGGAACCGCACTGAACCTCTGGAGAGCAACGGGAGGGACCTGCACTGAGCCTGCTAGGTAATGTGTTTTTTTTTTTTTTATGAAGTGTAACTAGGGCTTATTTTCAGGGCTAGCAGACAGTAGCACACCTGATTACCCCAGGTACACCAGCAATGAAAACTGTGAGGGATGGGCTTAAACACTACAGCACCTGAGCACAGTTTGACACATTTATAGCCTTAAGGTCCATTTAGACACAATGAATATCGCTCAAAATTCGATAATCGATGTAACTAACATCGTGCAGTTTTTGTTAAGCCGTCGCTCATCGTCGTCTGTCAGCGTGCTCAAAGACAATGATGAGCCTTATCAGGAATTCACAGCGGGATACAGCTGATACTATTGTTTCAGCTGTATCCCGCTCCCTGATGACAAGCTGAGTATGAAGAACAGAGTGGTCCATCTCTGTTGTCCATACCTGGCACGGAGCATTTGGCTGTATAACAGCTGGGCACTCTGAGCGGAGAACAGCTGGATGCAGAAGACAAGCGGGGACACCCCGCTTGTCTTCTGCATCCTCCGCTCTGAGTGCTTGGCTGTATAACAGCTGGGCGCTCGGAGCGGGGAACAGCTGGATGCAGAAGACAAGCGGGGACACCTTGTCTTCTGCATCCTCCGCTTGCAGCGCAAGGTGATCACAAGACATCTTTTGAGTGATAATCGTTGTGTCTAAATGGGCCTTAAGATACAGTTCCCCTGCAGACTGTATAAGCTCTATTAGGGCTCATGCCCACTGGCATATGCCTGGCCTCCCCACAGCGTTTTACGCATTTTGTAAACCTACAAAAAATTGCATTGTGTGCCATGTGAATGCAATGTGATTTTTTTTTTTTTTTTTTTTTACCATTGAAAACTCCTGGAAGCACAGTTTTTAGAATGTCTAATTAGTCTTAATAAGTTTCAGATGTCTTCTTTTTGCAGTGCAATTCCGTAGTGCTCTATTTACGCATCTCATTGCGTATTGCGCGCATGTATTTGCACCCCCCCCCCCCCCTGTTGACTTCCAAGGGGACCTGTGGTGCGTTACTATGCAGAAAAAGCATGTTCAATTTTTTTTTTCTTTGCACAACTGAAATGCGTGCGCAAAATACGGGAATGTGAATGAACCCATTGAAATCAATGGGTTCTATTCTCGGCGTATTAAATGCGCAAATACAACCGTGTGAAGCTGGCCTTAGACTGGATTCACAGCGAGGGCATTTTTTATGTGGATGTGAAGCATTTTTTATTCAAAAATGTCATTCTTTTTTTTTTTTTTTTTGCCTCGCGATGCTGCAGCAAAAAAACTATCACTCGTGAATAATTCCCTTCAGAAGTACGTAGTTCATACTTGTGCGTCTCGCCACACACAAAATTCGCATGAGATTCTCGCCCGTGTGAGTGCAGCCCAGGGCCAGTCTCACACAGGCATTTGTAAAACGCCACCTTTTAAATGCGGCGTTTTACATTGCTTTCTATCAGTGTTTTCGAAGGGGTTTTTCAGACCCGTTCTACTGAGTTTTTAATGAGCCCAATCATTGCAATGGGTGATTAGGTGCGTTAAAAATCGCATCGGGGCTTGTGATGCCGGTAGAGACCATATATGGGCAACGAGTGTACTGCGCATGCCCGCGTGTATTATGCATGTGGACATGCGCAGTGTGACTCTATCTTTATTTATTAATTGCCCCGCTCTCTTATATAGCGGGTTTGCATATGAATCACCGACCATATGCAATGTAATGCGTACGGACAACGTTGTACATGCTGCCCATACAAAAGTATAGCGCTTATGCTGCGTGGTACACACAGAAATGCAGCATGCTGCGATCTATTTCTCGTGCGTACCTACATACAGTGTCTGCACACATATGTGAATGGATCAATGAATGGAACGGTCATTGACTCCATACACCGTGTATCACGCAGCTGGGTATCGCACATGCAATACATGGTAAAAAAAACGACTGCGGACATAAACCTTAGGCATATATGCACCAGTCCTGAAGATTGCATCACACGTTATTGGCTTAGATCCACTAGCCCAGCAGACGGTATTACATATAACAGAGGCTTAGATACGTCAATAGCATTCAGTCCCTAGAAATACATTTAGAGTACAATTCAGTAACCCTGCAGGAAGAAGTTTAGCGCCAGACACTATTATTATATAACTATTATTATATCTAGGAAGTCCATGATTCATTTCTGTAAGAGGGGAAGAAGAGCAGAGCCCCTTACTGGTAATGTATGTGCTGTGCGCTGATCATGTGAAGATAGTATATATACAGCTACAAGGATACGGTAAGTATAGATCGTTACTTATATGGAACATTGTATCGTTCACACTAGCGCTGCTGAATTCCGCTCAGCTCTGTCCTGGCAGCTTGAACAACTGTTAAGGCCTCATATGTCCACGGGGCGGGTCAGATTCTGCATGCGGGAGACCTCTGGAAACCATTTGCAGGAGAACGCAGATGTAATGGTTTTTCCGCTCTGAAAAAAATCTGCCCCACCATCCTAATTGATTTTGACCTTCAAATCTGCAGTGATCCGCAATCGCATTTGACATACATAGACTATATTGTAAAACTTTAATAATTTTTTTTTTATGATAACAGGGAAAGAAAACACATCAATTCTGCCATAGATATTTGCTTTGTTTTTTTACAAAATTAATTATGCAGCATAAATGACACAATCCATTTTTCTGCGGGCCGTTACGATTACAACTATACCAAAATTCTTACTTTTTTTTTAGGTTTGTCCACTTTTCTGCAATAAAAACCCTTTTTTTTTAAATCTTTTTTTTTTTTTTTTCTAAATTGCTGCATTCAAAGTCCCGTAACTCTTATTTTTCTATGTACGGAGCTGTATGAGGGCTTATTTTTTGCGAGACGAGCTGTAGTTTTTATTGGCATGATTTTGGGGTACATATGGCTTTTTTGATCACTTTTATTGCGTTTTTACGGAGGCAAAATGCTAAAAATTAGCATTTTGCCTCAGTTTTTTAGCGTTTTTTTAACGCTTTTTTCTGTGCAGAATAAAAAGCATGTGCAACCCATTGTACACATTGTTACGGATGCAACAATACCAAATATGTGGGATTTAATTTATTTTTTTGACTTTTTTTATGCTAATATGAGAAAAAGCAGGTTTTTTAACTTTTTTTTTTACATTTTTTATTTTTGTACATTTTTATTGTCCTTTTTTTTACACTATTTGTTCAATAAAAATATTGTTCAATCTTTTTATTACGGTTTTTCATGAAACAGACAAACAAACAATCAGGCCTCGCTGAACCTCAAAAGCATAATAAGTAGCATACATAATGGCTAAACCGTTATAACTTCCTCATCCTGCAGGACAGAATATAATATACCATCAAAGCAAATTTAGGCTTAACTTCTCATCTGTCCATCTCTTTATTGCATTCAGGTAAACCGATAAAGGTGAGCGATGTCCTTGCAGGTGTCTCTACACAAACAAAAGATACATCACTCTCTGCCCTTTTGTAAAAATTAAAAAAAATTCAATATGTAGGATAAAAGAACTCAAAACTCACTGGTTATTACTGAGAGAACAAGCAGAGGGGTAATGGGGGAACATATGGGGAAAAATAATTCAAATATAGTAAGTAAATTAAAAGGAATGTAAGGGAACGAGGGATAGACATTTATGTAGAGATTAGACAAAGGGGTATTACGTGGGACCGTGGGAAAGGATAGGACACAAGAGGAGAGGGGGGCAACGAGTAGAACTACACCAGAATTTATCCGACAGATGTTCTTGAATCGGACCCAATATCATCACAGGCTCCTTCCTTCCAAGAGATCAAACATTAGGAAAACAGCGTCTCAAACTCTGTAGAGGACATGAACTCCACCCATGGCTGCCAAAGAGTTAAAAATGTATCTGATACCCCGTTGCGTTCAGCACAGAGTTCCTCCATGCGGCACAGCTGCACCATTTCCTGCTGCCATTCCTTCATGAACGGCACCTGACTCGTGCGCCAATGCCTCGGGATCACCACCTGTGTAGCTGCCAGACAGAATCTGAGCAACCCCTTTTTCTGTGACCCGATTAAACCCAGAAGGATAGAAAGTAATGCTATTTGTGGAGTATTTTGAATTGTCGTATTGTACACCCCGAAAACTTTTTCCCAGAAGGGTTTTACCCGGTCACAGCTCCACCACACATGTAACATAGTGCCCCTTTCCATCCTACAGCGCCAACACCGGTCTGACACTGAAGGAAATATGTAATGCAAATGATTTGAGCACCTGTACCACCTTGAAAGAATTTTATAGCTTTTCTCTTGGGCGGCGCATGCCATAGACAATTTGTGAGTGAATATACAGGCTTTCTGCCACTCTCCTGGAGGTATTGTGGTCACCAGTTCAGCTTCCTATGCCAGTTTGAAGCCTGGGTCAGTAGCACCGGATTCTGCTGTCAGTAGGCTGTAGATCTGGAATATCACATGGGCCGGGGGAGACTGCAAGGAGAACAATTTCTCAAATAATGTTAACGCTCTCCCTTGGGAGCCGCCAACCTCCTGAGTGGAAAGGAAGGAGCGTAGCTGGCAATACTCCAACCAGGAGAGATCCAATCCCCCGAATCCGTCCCTCAAATTCTGGAAGGTTGGTAGCAAGGTTCCCTTGAGGATATAGTGAACCCAGATGTTTTCTCGTGCCTCCCAATCCAGGAATCTGTCTCTAACCTGGCCCAGTGGGAACGCTGGGTTGTGAAAAAGTTGCGTGAGGGAGCTATCTGTCCTTGATAGGTGTCGTCTGCGAATTGTCACATCCCAAGTGTCCCCTTCAGTAGGAAATTAGGAGAGATAAGCTGGGCCCGGTCGCAAATAAAATAAAAACATATACATAAAAAATATGGAAACACAATACAGCTTCTATAGAAAGCCACTAAATCCTGCCTGGTCACTGTGGGGTTAATGTCCAATAAAAAGTCATAATTTCCTCAGAGGTCCTTCATAGTTCATCTCTAGTCAATACAAAGGCGTTCTTAGATCCTTCTCAATGGTTCCCGTCACTGATTGACCATGAAAACTTCCAGAATCGCTTCTGGGAGTTTACAATTATAGCATTATTCTTTTTTACTGTGAAAATCCAGGCCATTGGATTAAGGCGGGCTTCACACGATCGGCGGCCACAACAAATCGCATGCATTTTTCTTTCACACTGGCAGAGACTAGAGATGAGTGAGCATACTCGATAAGGCAAACTACTCGATCGAGTAGTGCCTTATTTGAGTACCTGCCCGCTCGTCTCTAAAGATTCAAGTGCCGGCGGGGAGCGGCGGGGGAAAGCGGGGAGGAACGGAGGGGAGATCTCTCTCTCCCTCTCTCCCTCCCGCTCCCCCCTGCTTACCGCTGCAACTCACCTGTCACCCGCGCCGGCAGCCGAATCTTTAGAGACGAGCGGGCAGGTACTCGAATAAGGCACCACTCGCTTGAGTAGTTTGCCTTATCGAGTATGCTTGCTCATCTCTAGCAGAGACGAATTACGAGCGGAGGAATAATGCTCTATTTGCTCTATAGATAGCCTGCATTCTTTTATTCCCACAATAGCACAGAGAAGATCAGTTGATGTTCCATGTACTTTCTGAGAGAAAATGGATACAAAATAGGAATTTAAAAGTTCGCCTTCTCAACATCATTCTTAACCAATTCACCATTTTCATCTTGTAAGCATCCAATAAAATCTTTGACTTTTCTTCTGCTTTTCACATACCCCCAAAATCCTTTTTATTGCTTTTGGCCTCTGTTGCAAGCCTCATTATTAGCTTTAGCTTTTCTGACCCTTGCCCTACAGTTTCTGCAGCTCGCATTATATTCTTCTTTAGATATTTCCCCCTCTTTCCATTTGATAAACATTATTTCATTTCATATATCTTCGTTTTTAACGTGTGCAATTTCTGTGTTCATCCATAATAATATAATTCCTGTACTCTGACATCGCTGTGTGTATTATCCCTGTACTATAAGGCTGGGTTCTTGCGGGAAGGAAATCTTGCGGAAATCAAACGGCTTGGCCGCACGAAAAAAACGTGAGATTTTCGCGGGAGAGCCGCAGCTTCAAAACCTGCTGCATTTCGCCACAGGTTTTAGAGCGGTTCGGCCGCCAGCATTTCGGTGCGGCTTTCTCTTCCTATAGAGAGGAGAGAGGCCGCAGCCAATAAAAAAAAAGACATGCTGCAGTTGTCAATTCCGCACCGCATCTCCGGTTCCGCCCGGCTTTGCCGCGACTCATTGGCCGCCCTGTGTGGACGAGATTTTTGCAAAATCTAGTCCACATAGCTGGCTAATCCCGGGATTAGGAGCTCTCTGCTCTGTTTTTAGAGGAGAGAAACTGAAATACAACAATGAGGTTTAAAAATATTTATGGGAAGGCCTCCGTTTTCTTCCATTCCGTCAGGTTTCCTTTTTATTTTTTTGATGGAAGAATAGCGCAGTCTGAAGCGTTATTTTTCTGGCCAAATAAACTGAAACTTGATGGAATGGAAGCAAATGAAAACCTTTCCATTTGCTTTTTCAGTTTTTGTTCTTTTATTTTATTTTTGAAACCCCATTGAAATCAATGGGGGAAACATGCAGATCCGTTTTATTCAGTTCTTTGATAAGACGGATCCGTTTACCCAAGGGATTCCCCTTTCCTGCTCCCCAAGCGGCGCAGATAAAGAGAACCCCCGCCACAGATCTGAAAGCAGCCTAAATTATCCGTGTACTATGACTTCCCCGTTTATAATCCCTGTACTGTGACATCACTGTGTTTATTATCCCTCTCCTGTGACATCACTGTATTATGCCTGTCCTAGGACATCGCTGTCTGTTCCTGTAGTGTAACATTCTGCCTATTATTCCTGTAGTGTGACATCAGTATCCCTTCACTGTGAAATCATTGTGATTCACTGGTCAACAAAACTTTTTGTAGTCTGAAATAAAATTAGTCATTTCTTAGGAACTTTTATGTGCTCCACACGAATATGTCAGTCAAAATGCAAAATTGGTTCTATTTTTTGGGGGGTAATCTGCAATAATTGTTTATATCACGAAATGCATGCCAAGAGTAATAGGCCGATGGTTAATACCTGTAAAAAAAATCAAGTCTTTGACTAGGTCTTGGATTTCTTTGCCTGTCTCTTGTACAGCTGTTCAGCAGCATCTCTGTGGAGTGTCCAGCAGTAGTCCTCCAGCTGGTAGTGGAACATTTTCCCAGGTATCTTTGTTCCATTGTTGCGATATCTTGATGAAATGACAAAGGTTTGGTACGGTGTTAGGGTGACTACCCACTACAGTTTTTTTTCCCCCTGTGAAATTCGCAGCATTTTTTTCTGCAGGGGTCTATGGGACTTGTAATGTTAAAATCGCGATTTCGCTGTAATTTGCAATTTTTAACATTACAAGTCCGATAGACCCCTGCAGAAAAAAAAAACGTTGCGAATTTCGCAGGGAAAAAAAACTGTAGTGGGTAGTCACCCTTAGCCAGTAGAGCAATGTGTGATTGTTCTCCAGTAAGAGAAACCTAGTAATCTTGTAGATATGATACCTTTTAATGGCTTTCTTGCTGTAACATAATGCAATTTTGATCGCCATTAAAAGGTATCATATCTACAAGATTACTACCGTGTTTCCCCGAAAATAAGACAGTGTCTTATATAAATTTTTGTTCAAAAAGGTTTAACTTTTTTACATGTATAGCTGCCTGGACACTATTTAAATTGACTTTTTTAAATTAGCTGTTAGCAGGGCTTAATTTTGGAGTAGGGCTTATATTTCAAGCATCCTCAAAAAGCCTGAAAAATCATTTTTGCATCCTCAAAAATTCTGGAAAATCATGCTATGTCTTATTTTCAGGGTATGTCTTATTTTCAGGGAAACAGGGTAGGTTTCTCTCACTGAAAACAATCACACAGATATCTTGATGAAAAAGTTGGCCATGTTCATCGCTAATAGAGATGAGCCAGCATGCTCTTCCGAGCTTGATACTCGTTCGAGTAGTAGCATACTCGATGGTGCTTGTTACTCGAGCGAGTACCACGCCGTTTTGACCCCTCCCCACATTACCATTTCCTGCTGTGACGTGTCAGCTGGCTGAGAGAGAGAGAGGCAGAGAGCCAGAGAAAAAAAAAAAGAAAACAACTCGGCCCCCGGTGGATCCATTGCAAAAATGCTTGAGTCTTCCACTCCCCTCAATGGGGTTCGTTACTCGAATAGAGCTCTCGAATATTACGAAAAGCTCAACTCAAATAACAAGCACCCGAGCATTTTGGTACTCGCTCATCTCTAATCACTAACCATACCACAGTTGTCTGGAAAGAAATTCAGATGGGAATGAAGGCAGTGGATCTTTATAGACACGTTGCAGCCAAGTTTCTGATACTGTATCTGCGTGTCTTGTATTAGTTCCTTGGAGTTTTCTGCCCTAACATTCCCGAGAAAGTTTGTAGACACTGAGTGAAAAGCATTCCATGTTTGTTCCGCATCACCCTGCAGGGAGTTGTTGAATCGGTCATCTTTGAAAAGCTCTTGAATCTGAGGACCCACAAAAACTCCCTCTTTAATCTTTGCCTCGCTGCGTTGAGGGAATTTTTCATGAAGGTATTGGAAAGCTGGCGATGTCCAGTCCATGGCCTTCATGAAGTTCTTCTTCAAACCTAGTTTGATGTGAAGGGGTGGTAGCAGGAGTTTGTGAGCATCTACCAGAGCTGGGTGCTCGATACATTTTGTCTGTGGGTCCATTGCTTCCACAATTAGTGCAATTCCCTTGTTCGGCTATCCCATTTACATAAGAAACAGATATATTTTGCATATCCCATGGAGCTGGTCTCAATGCAGACGGAATGTTGGTATAAAGTATTCTCGACTTCTTCTTTTGCTTCGTTGCAGAAGTAACAGTCATTAGTGTGGTTACTTGGCTCTCTCCACACCATGGGGACTGATAACGGCATTGATAGTGTTTTGCCATTCAACCACTGTGAAATCTGTGTTGTACATGTAGCACAGCATATATGCGGGCCCAAGGCTTGTCTCGGTTGCCAATCTTGCTTCCGAAGTAAAGCTGATATGCCTTCTTCACTTGAGAAGTGATACTTTTCTTCTGGTTGGCAAATGTCACTTCCCCACAAATATAGCAAAAATTGTCCACGGTATTAACGCACTTTTGAGGGATTGGTGATCTGTATTGTAACTAAATGGATAAAATAATTACCGTTTTATGTCACAGAAGCTTAAACTGTATCCCACGAAGTCTGAAATATTTTACTGGGCTTTATATAGTACATCCGAACACTGGTAATGTGGGAGTTAGCATGGTATACTGGTTATGTTGGGGTTAGGTGTGGGGTAATGAGCTCAGAGGCAGTGACTGATCATATGATGGTGACATCATCACATAATGGTGACATCATCCCATAATGGTGACATCATCACAGGTCCTGTAAGTACACGGCTGCTGTCTGGCTTAAACTGTAAGGGCGCCTGCACACTGGCAATCGCGATATTGCTGCGTTTCTTTAACATCGTAATGTCAATAGGACTTTCTAATGTTAAAATTGCAAAGTACAAACTTTTAATTTTTGTGCAATGCATTTTTAACATTAGAAAGTCCTAATGACATTTGCGAGAAAAAACCCACAATGATAGGGCTTCTGCACACTGGCGATCACGATAAGGCTGTTACAGTCCTACTGGATAAATGTACACGGTGAAACACAGAAAATTAACTATATGAAATATCTTCAAAACGAGAGCCAATAAAAAAAAGTATGGTCCTATGCGTGTTCAGCACACCAAGATACTATGTACAAGCACTTCTTGCCAAGATTTGGGAGGCCGATGAATCGGACCGCCAAAAAGACTTTTACAGCACATAAAGCCTTTACACCTATCGTATAATTACGTACTGTGCAATCCATTAACTATTTCAGTGTTGACCAGTGTATTGCTCCTGTCCTGTGAGATTTCTGTGATTATTATCTTTCTTCTGTGACATGAAAATATTCGTCTATCTTCTGTGCGCTCATGGTATAGTATTTCTGTGCCCAAAAAATAGAAGAAAGAAGTGACACAAAAATATGTGCATACCAATATAGGTAGAATAATTTAATTTATCAGCATATAAAGAGAACACAGACAGATTTAAAAACCACTAAAAGACAAAAATGTCATAAACGACTGAGAGATGCCTATATAATAAAGGGCGCATTGAAACCACAGCCAACCACGATAATACATGTGTGTCGAATGGATTCCCAACATGGCCCCCTGTCCAAATAAATATCAAGTTACCGTAATTATATCCAAAAACATTCAACAAAAGAAAAACACAATCCGTCGTCATTGAGATAAGAGGCACCGTATTACCTAACAGTATATAATGCTGTCAGGAATATTATAAAAATGAGTATCCGGGGCAAAGAACCTTACGCATATCGCTACATTGGAATCGCCCAAATGACGCTCCTCTGTGCGTGTCAAAACTAATCCTTCTGTACATAGCGTCCACCCACCAATATGCCGTTTATGACATGATTACTTAAGCGGACTTGCTACAACTGGTACGTTACCCCTGCAGAAGCTACAAATGTAATACCAAAACGAATATTAGGGGAAAAGGCTGTGGTAAAAGAACCTCACGCATATCGGTAAATGTATCGCTTCTTAAAGGACCTCTCACACAGGACGTAATATTCCACAAGTTTGCGGAATACGTCCTCCTGCAGAATATTCAGCCCCAAAATCTGTAGGTGCGGATTTGAAAACTGCAGAATCCTGCCAGCAATTCTGTATCAAAATCCGCAATTAGAAGTGTCCCGGAATTCAGGGACAGCATATTCCCCAGGGCTCTTGAGGAATAGTTTGTCCCATGTAAAAGGTCCTCCAGACATATAATCTACATGTGTAGCAAGTCCCCTGAAGTAATCGCACCATGTATGAAACAATGTATCAGTGGGTGAAAACTCTGTGTGCAGGAAAGTTGATTGATGACATGTATGGAGAAGCGGCAGATGGAACACAAGCCTGTCAAATGTAGCGATATGTGTGGCGCTCTTTACAGCCGTGTTACCACTATTTGCTTACTGGGAAGTCTTATACTCTAAGGGCTTATTCACACGGGAGTATTTTCTGTGCATGCGCTGTCTGTGTTTTTTTTACTGCCTGCATACAAGCAGCACATGGATCCATTACATCGGTGTAGTCAGATGACGGTTTTTATGTAGCCCAATGTTGCGTGCATGGACCAAGATCATCCATGAAAATCTATAGGCAGGTTACAAAAAAACCCAGCGATCACAGATGTTACATGCATCCGTGTTACATTTTTATGCATGTTGCTAGGAGATAGGACTTTTTTTTGTTTTCACTATCAATTGGGCCTTTTGCTTTTCGTGAAAATGGATGGCACACGGACGTAAAATAACGCACATATGCAACAACTCACAGGTGCAGTGAAATCGGCCCTTCATGCTACTCTCACACGGAGCTGAACATCTCCACCTCCTGAATCCGCATGACTTTGGGGTGAATTTAGACAAAATGAATAAAACTCAAATGAATTGAAATGAATAAAATGGGCAGTGACATTTTTGATGCCGCTAATCCGCAGCGGGCATTCTCTGCCGCTAGTGAGCGGGGTTTGTAACCTTATACGGTATGTATGTAGTTGTGGAATCTTCATGCGGAAAAGCTCCGCAACTACGGTAGAACGCAGTGAGCGAGAGGGGCATGTTCCGTGGCGAATTCCGCCCCCCCCCCAAAAAAAGTGTCAATCTGTGGCTCTGTACCGCAGTTTTTGGCGTGGATCCATACACAGAAATTGTCCTGTCAATGGGCATAATTGAAAAACGCTTTTCTGCATCAAGAAGGGACATGTCACTTTCACGTGTTAACGCACCCTGGATGGCATTCTATGCAGCCTATCCATCCGCTGCTCAGTTTTGTAGAACCAGAAGTCCCAAAATATCTCATTTAAACTGTTATATACTGCTGGGACTTGTAGTTCTTGGGTAGCTGAGGAGCAGCATACTATGCAGTTCAGATCTGTATACAGTGGCAGCCAGCATCGGGGTGACGAGGGGTGCTGTGAGGGGACAGAAGCGTTTGGGGTATTATACCAACTTTTCAGTTCCACCTTAAGAAGTCCGGGCGGCCGGGACTCCCCAGCGCATGCGCAGCGCCATTATTACTCGCGGGAGCCGTCAGTCAAGTGACGGGAAGCGAGAACGGAGGGCTGACGAGAGCGAGAGAAGAATCGGACTGCGAAGAGACCGCTGCGGGTGAGAAGGGCGGCATGAGGAGACGGAGGGGAGTAGTGAGTGCGGGGACAAGTCTGTGGAGACTAGCCTGGGGGGGCAGTAGTGAGGGCGGAGACCAGTCTGTGGAGACCAGGGGGGCAGTAGTGAGTGCGGAGACTAGCCCTGGGGGGCAGTAGTGAGTGCGGAGACTAGCCCTGGGGGGCAGTAGTGAGTGCGGAGACTAGCCCTGGGGGGCAGTAGTGAGTGCGGAGACTAGCCCTGGGGGGCAGTAGTGAGTGCGGAGACAAGTCTATGGAGACCGGGGGGGGGAAGTAAGTGCGGGGACTAGCCGGTGGAGACTGGGGGGCAGTAGTGAGTGCGGGACTAGTCTGTGAAGAGTGGGGAGAGTAGTGACTGGGGGGACGTGTGTGTGTGTAGACTTTGGGGACTGGGGGGAGTAGTCTGGAGATTGGGGGGGGGGGGGGGTTCTGGAGATTGGGGGAGAGAGAGTAGTGACTGGGGGGAAGTGTCAGTGTGTGTGTGTGCATTTTGGGGACTGGGGGACTAGTGAGTGTGGGGACTGGGGGGAGTAGTCTGGAGATTAGGGGGGGGGGAGGTTCTGGAGGTTTGGGAGGTTGTCTGGAGATTGGGGGAGAGAGAGTAGTGACTGGGGGGAAGTGTGTGTGTGTGTGTGTGTGTGTGCGCGTGCATTTTGGGGACTGGGGGACTAGTGAGTGTGGGGACTGGGGGGAGTAGTCTGGAGATTGGGGGGGGGGGGTAGTGAGTGTGGGGACTAGTCCGTGGAGACTGAGGAAGTGTGAGGATCGCTGATGTCGGTAGTAGTTTGAGGGGGCGTTGGGGGTAGTTGTCCCGGAGGGGTGGGTTTCTACAAGCCATACAGATGAGGCATAGGGAGTCGGCTGAGGAAACGAAGTGGTGGGTGGGTGAGTGGGCAGCAGCTGTGTGGGTGATTGGTGCCACCAGGAGTGATTTGTAGGACTGGCACAGTGAGGTGGGTAATTTGTGGGTGGAGGGGCTACAGAGGGGAGGGCATGGAGTAAGGGGCATAGTGGGTGTCCTTGGGCCAACCTGCTGGTTAGATATTTCCTGATCACACAGCTGATTTGCCAGGATGCGCCCCCCCAGCTCGGGCATTTCGCCCCCGTAAGGAGGGCCTGCCAATGTTCTAGTTAATGTGGAGTCCCGGGCGCAGTGATCTGCAAACGGCACCGCACAAATTAAAATTACTTGTTGAGGACATGCTGAGATTTGTAGTTGCACAACTGATAGTCACAAATTGGCAAACACTGGTGTAAGACTGGCGAGTTTCCGTGGATGGCTGCCCGCTGCTACATGCAGAGGTTTTACTACTGTAGAGAAAGTTTACTGGAGAGAGAAACTAGGCTGCGGAGACTGAGGGCAGTAGTGAGCGGGCATCTGACATCGACCAGTAGAGGACGAGGTGGGCACCTGTACAGGACAAGTGCAGTATTCAGGGTCTCACAGCTTAGTATGTGACTAGCGGGGCCCCCAGGGTCATGCGGGGCACTGAGGATCACACAGCCCTAGTATAGGACAAGCGGGGCACCTGAGGTCACACAACCCCCAGGATCAGATGAGCGGGGCACCCAGGGTTCACACAGCCCCCAGTATAGGACGAGTGGGGCACTCAGGATCACACAGCCCCCAGTATAGGACGAGTGGGGCACTCAGGATCACACAGCCCCCAGTATAGGACGAGTGGGGCACTCAGGATCACACAGCCCCCAGTATAGGACGAGTGGGGCACTCAGAATCACACAGCCCCCAGTATAGGACGAGTGGGGCACTCAGGATCACACAGCCCCCAGTATAGGACGAGTGGGGCACTCAGGATCACACAGCCCCCAGTATAGGACGAGTGGGGCACCCAGGGTTCACACAGCCCCCAGTATAGGACGAGTGGGGCACCCAGGGTTCACACAGCCCCCAGTATAGGACGAGTGGGGCACTCAGGGTTCACACAGCCCCCAGTATAGGACGAGTGGGGCACTCGGGATCACACAGCCCCCAGTATAGGACGAGCGGGGCACTCAGGATCACACAGCCCCCAGTATAGGACGAGTGGGGCACTCAGGATCACAGAGCCCCTAGTATAGGACGAGTGGGGCACTCGGGATCACACAGCCCCTAGTATAGGACGAGTGGGCCACTCGGGATCAGACAGCCCCTAGTATAGGACGAGCGGGCCACTCGGGATCAGACAGCCCCTAGTATAGGACGAGCGGGCCACTCGGGTTCACACAGCCCCCAGTATAGGACGAGTGGCGCACTCAGAATCAAACAGCCTCTCATATAGGACAAGCGGGGCACTCAGGATCATACAGCCCCTAGTAAAGGGTGAGTGGGGCACTCGGGATCAGTCAGCCCCTAGTATAGGTCGAGCGGGCCATTCGGGATCAGAAGCCCCTAGTACAGGACGAGCGGGCCACTCGGGATCAGACGGCCCCTAGTACAGGATGAGCGGGCCACTCGGGATCAGACGGCCCCTAGTATAGGACGAGCGGGCCACTCGGGATCAGACGGCCCCTAGTATAGGACGGGCGGGCCACTCGGGATCAGACGGCCCCTAGTATAGGACGGGCGGGCCACTCGGGATCACTCGGCCCCTAGTATAGGACGGGCGGATCACTCGGGATCACTCGGCCCCTCGTATAGGACGGGCGGATCACTCGGGATCACACGGCCCCTCGTATAGGACGGGCGGGCAACTCGGGATCACACGGCCCCTCGTATAGGACGGGCGGGCCACTCGGGATCACACGGCCCCTCGTATAGGACGGGCGGGCCACTCGGGATCACACGGCCCCTCGAATAGGACGGGCGGGCCACTCGGGATCACACGGCCCCTCGAATAGGACGGGCGGGCCACTCGGGATCACACGGCCCCTCGTATAGGACGGGCGGGCCACTCGGGATCACACGGCCCCTCGTATAGGACGGGCGGGCCACTCGGGATCACACGGCCCCTCGTATAGGACGGGCGGGCCACTCGGGATCACACGGCCCCTCGTATAGGACGGGCGGGCCACTCGGGATCACACGGCCCCTCGTATAGGACGGGCGGGCCACTCGGGATCACACGGCCCCTCGTATAGGACGGGCGGGCCACTCGGGATCACACGGCCCCTCGTATAGGACGGGCGGGCCACTCGGGATCACACGGCCCCTCGTATAGGACGGGCGGGCCACTCGGGATCACACGGCCCCTCGTATAGGACGGGCGGATCACTCGGGATCACACGGCCCCTCGTATAGGACGGGCGGGCCACTCGGGATCACACGGCCCCTCGTATAGGACGGGCGGGCCACTCGGGATCACACGGCCCCTCGTATAGGACGGGCGGGCCACTCGGGATCACACGGCCCCTCGTATAGGACGGGCGGGCCACTCGGGATCACACGGCCCCTCGTATAGGACGGGCGGGCCACTCGGGATCACACGGCCCCTCGTATAGGACGGGCGGGCCACTCGGGATCACACGGCCCCTCGTATAGGACGGGCGGGCCACTCGGGATCACACGGCCCCTCGTATAGGACGGGCGGGCCACTCGGGATCACACGGCCCCTCGTATAGGACGGGCGGGCCACTCGGGATCACACGGCCCCTCGTATAGGACGGGCGGGCCACTCGGGATCACACGGCCCCTCGTATAGGACGGGCGGGCCACTCGGGATCACACGGCCCCTCGTATAGGACGGGCGGGCCACTCGGGATCACTCGGCCCCTCGTATAGGACGGGCGGGCCACTCGGGATCACTCGGCCCCTCGTATAGGACGAGCGGGCCACTCGGGATCACTCGGCCCCTCGTATAGGACGAGCGGGCCACTCGGGATCACTCGGCCCCTCGTATAGGACGCGCGGGGGACTCGGGGATCACACGGCCCCTCGTATAGGACGCGCGGGGGACTCGGGGGTCACACGGCCCCTCGTATAGGACGCGCGGGGGACTCGGGGGTCACACGGCCCCTCGTATAGGACGCGCGGGGGACTCGGGGGTCACACGGCCCCTCGTATAGGACGCGCGGGGGACTCGGGGGTCACACGGCCCCTCGTATAGGACGCGCGGGGGACTCGGGGGTCACACGGCCCCTCGTATAAGACGCGCGGGGGACTCGGGGGTCACACGGCCCCTCGTATAAGACGCGCGGGGGACTCGGGGGTCACACGGCCCCTCGTATAAGACGCGCGGGGGACTCGGGGGTCACACGGCCCCTCGTATAAGACGCGCGGGGGACTCGGGGGTCACACGGCCCCTCGTATAAGACGCGCGGGGGACTCGGGGGTCACACGGCCCCTCGTATAAGACGCGCGGGGGACTCGGGGGTCACACGGCCCCTCGTATAAGACGCGCGGGGGACTCGGGGGTCACACGGCCCCTCGTATAAGACGCGCGGGGGACTCGGGGGTCACACGGCCCCTCGTATAAGACGCGCGGGGGACTCGGGGGTCACACGGCCCCTCGTATAAGACGCGCGGGGGACTCGGGGGTCACACGGCCCCTCGTATAAGACGCGCGGGGGACTCGGGGGTCACACGGCCCCTCGTATAAGACGCGCGGGGGACTCGGGGGTCACACGGCCCCTCGTATAAGACGCGCGGGGGACTCGGGGGTCACACGGCCCCTCGTATAAGACGCGCGGGGGACTCGGGGGTCACACGGCCCCTCGTATAAGACGCGCGGGGGACTCGGGGGTCACACGGCCCCTCGTATAAGACGCGCGGGGGACTCGGGGGTCACACGGCCCCTCGTATAAGACGCGCGGGGGACTCGGGGGTCACACGGCCCCTCGTATAAGACGCGCGGGGGACTCGGGGGTCACACGGCCCTCCAGTATAGGAGGAGCGGGGGACTCGGGGGTCACACGGCCCTCCAGTATAGGAGGAGCGGGGCACCCGGGGGTCACACGGCCCTCCAGTATAGGAGGAGCGGGGCACCCGGGGTCACACGGCCCTCCAGTATAGGAGGAGCGGGGCACCCGGGGTCACACGGCCCTCCAGTATAGGAGGAGCGGGGCACCCGGGGTCACACGGCCCTCCAGTATAGGAGGAGCGGGGCACCCGGGGTCACACGGCCCTCCAGTATAGGAGGAGCGGGGCACCCGGGGTCACACAGCCCTCCAGTATAGGAGGAGCGGGGCACCCGGGGTCACACAGCCCCCAGTATAGGAGGAGCGGGGCACCCGGGGTCACACAGCCCCCAGTATAGGAGGAGCGGGGCACCCGGGGTCACACAGCCCCCAGTATAGGAGGAGCGGGGCACCTGGTATAGCACAATCTACAGTCTGATGAGTTGTCAGGCTGTGGGGAGTTTATTCCTGCCAGCTGTTAGCATGTGCTGTGTATGGTACCTGACTCCACATTCTCTCCGGCGGTCATGTGCCTGTACACCCACGTGACAAACGTTGCCAATCAGCTGCCCTGAAACAGCCTGGGCCTGTAAAGTACAAGCCCATGTGGCCTCTATACAGCAGTGTTCCCAACTCCAGTCCTCAGGGACCAACAGGTCATGTTTTCAGGATTTCCTCAGTGTTGCACAGGTGATGTAATTATTGTCGGCGCCTCAGACATTGCCACAGGTGTACTTACTATAGGATATCCTGAAAACATGACCTGTTGGTGGTCCCTGAGGACTGGAGTTGGGGACCCCTGCTATACAGCATATCACTGGGGCTTGAAGTGTGGGACAGGTGAGCTAAGATCAAAATAAAGTTGGCAGCAAGAGGTTGGGCTTAAATAAAAAACAAAGAATAATTCCGACAGCCCCCCTTAATATATCTTTACAGTCATTGGTGCTCAGTTTTTTTTTCTGATCCAGAGCTTAAAATCCCCTGCATAGGGTTAAAGGTTGAATTGGACCAATCACATGACCTGCACTATTAATTTTACTGTTTAATATTTAACTAATTGGGATGAATTAATATAAAAAGGAAAATAAGTTTCCTATTGCTACTCTTGAATCTGCCGATGTTTCCCAGGGATTGGGAGGACGCCTCAGATTGCGCAATTCCAGCATCTCCCATGTGCTCTTGGCAGCATCCGGCGTCGCAGCCTGCGGGATCTCGTGTTCTGACATTAAATGCAGCCTCGAGGGCCGCCGGGAGGGCAAAAATCCAGATGTGCCCACTCAACTTCCTGGGAAAAGTTGGCCGATTCATAGAACAGGGTGGAGTCTATTCTTTCATGGAGTTACAGTTAGTTACTCTTATTTGGGGGATATTCCATTTAAAATAAAAATTATAGTTTGAGTCGGGACCAAGAATTGGGCGGCTATAACGAGCATGTCAATCGGCACTCGTTTGCTACCCGTCACACACATGAACGGTCATCCCCATAAAGTTGTCATTGGTTGGCCGTTCACACGGAAGGGCGTACAGCCGACCACTGAGCATGGGTATGCCTGTATCAAGGCCCATTTATACAGCCAGTGGGATTTATACACCTTGAGGGGGGATGCACTTACACGGAACTGGGGCTGATTTCGCACTTGTACACCTGCAGTTGTTTTATGCCAGCGCATGGCATCTCTGCGCATGAAAATCATATGTTGATCCAATAGTAAAAAGAAAATCTTATCACACGTGCATAAAACTCGTATTTACATGCGGTGGAGCATCACGATGGAAGATCGCTCGTGTATGGGGATAATCTAACTATAACGTTCTAGCTGCCTGCAGCCACCTTTAGGGAGCGCTCTTTGTATACTGTTATTATTGAGTTCAGTGTATAAGGCTGGGTTCACACTGGGCGTATTCCCGCTGGAAATCCCGCGGTTTGGCCGCAGCAAAAAACGCGAGATTTCCGCCGGGAGAACCACCATAAATAGACATGCTGCATCTTCTGCAACCGCGGCTGCGGCCACCGCAGCCGCGGTTCCAGCCTGACTTACCGCAGCGGATTGGCCGTCCCGTGTGGACGAGGTTTCTGAGAAATCTCGTCCACATGGCTGGCTAATCCCGAGATTAGCGGGCGCGGGCGTATTTGCCGTGGCGAAATTCCGCGCGGCAAATCCGCCCTGTGTGAACCCAGGCTAAACGGTGTGCAGTAAGCTCCCCCTAGTGGTGGCTGCAGGCATAATGTTACTATGTATCAGCAGCGCTCTGTGTTGCATCCATTTCCTCAGGATTGTTGCTGTTTATAGTCAGACTTGTGTAAAGAAGAGAAGCGGCGAGGTGTTTCCTCTGATCTCGGCTCTCCTCCTCTTGGTTTTCTGTTTCATTGCTCGCTGGATAAAGCTTTGGGTTGTTTCCTGTTTATAAGCGGCAGTTGTACTAATAAGATGTTATTGCGGGTTTAAGCCACTTGTTCGCGTTGCATGCATCACCCGCTTCCTCCTTTTTTGGAACGGGATGATGTCAAGCAGATGACAGGAAGAGGAGGCTCCCTCTGTCACCCATCAGCACCCTGCAGTGTGAGGTAACAATAGGTTCCCATGGCAACTGGAAGCCTGACAAAGGCCTTCATGTCTGTCATGTAACCCTGCCGAATAGGCTGCTGTCATAGGGTTAGTAGAATGCACTACGCAAGTAATGCAGTGTACTACCCTAGCGATCGAACTATTGCAACTTCTCTCTAGAGGGACTAAAAAATAGTGTCAAAAATGTTCAATAGTTTTATTTAAGCTTTTTAAAAATCCAGTTTAAAGAAAATATGCATTTTTCCCCACAAAACCCTTTTTCAATGGATTAAAAAAAATATATATATATAACAAACAACACATAATAGGTATTACCGCGATCGTAACAAGATCTCACAGCGCCAGAAAAAAACAATGCTACTGACCTTAGAACACAGCCGTGCAGATTCAATTTGTTTTTCTTTAAATATGTGTTTTTATTGTAAAAAAGTAGTAAAAAAGTAAAGAAATCTTTATAAACTTGGTATTGCAGTTATTGTGCTGATCCAGATAAGAAAGTTGTCAGGTTATTTTTTATCGAATGGTGAAGAATCAAACCCGGAAACAATGGAGAAATTTCTGAGGGGTTTTCAATCCCCCCTCCCCCTCTCAAAAAATAAATAAATAAAAGCTATACCATATATGTGCCCCACAGTGGTGCCAATAAACAACTTGTCCCAAAAAACCCAAGCTGCGTATGGCTAGATCAACAAGTTATGGCGCTTGCAATGTGACGATGACAATCGGTTGGTCTTTTAACCCTTTCCAATCCAATTTGTATCCTGGTTTTCCTAGGGGGCTTACTCTTTTTCTGCCGTTATACAATGGCGCTATCTGCTGGCTAAAGCCAGTACTGCATAAGGTGACACATTGGATAGGCTCCGACAGCAGAGAGGCTGGCAATGTACAGTAAGAGAACCCCAATGGATGTCTTCCAACATCGGAGCTGTACAGCCTTAAATCATAATGTCTTCAGAGGTCAGACAGTGGATTGGAAAGGGTTAACCGCTTAACGTTCTAGAACGTACAGTTACGTCCTGCAGCATTGGGGTATGTATGAAGGGAGATCGCTCGGTGACCTCCCTCCACACTATCTGGGCACTGGCTGCTTCCTATAGCTGACTCCCACTGGCAACAGCTCAGATAAGCTCGGCTTATCAGAGCTGTTAACCCTTTAAATGCTTATGTCAATTCTGACAGCGGCACTTAAATCCCCCAGACTATTTTCAGGGGTCCCGTTCGGCCCCCCTGCGATGAGATCGCGTGGAGCCATGCGGGTGTCATGGCAGTTGGGGGCCTTCTGAAAGGCCCCAGGGCTGTCATGGCAGAATGCCTATCAAGCCTTCCCCTTGGGGGGGGGGGGGGGGGGGGTGTCTTTATAGACTGCCTGCCCGATCGCAGTATGGTGTAATGCTATAGCATTACATCATACTGCAGGAGTGATCAAAGCATGGCAAGTCGTGGTAAAAATAAGATTAATAAAGTTTTAGGAATATTTATTAAAAAAAAGTATAAAAGTTTGGGGAAAAAAAAACCCGTTTGCCGTATTCGCAATAAAAGAATAGCTTCAATTTAACGATCAAATAGAAGTACCCGAAAAGCGCACGATGGGCGCCCACTTACGATTATTGCTAAAACGATTGCCGATTTTAGTGATTTTTTTTTTTTTTTTTTTTTTTTAAGCAATCGTCGGCTGGTGTAAATGGGCCTTAAAGATGGCGGCAGAAAATACTTTAAAAATATTAATATATTTGAAAAAATAAAAGTAGTACAGCAAAAACAAACTCTACGGCCTCCTGCACACAGCAGAGCCGGATTCGGCATGCGGAAATCGCAATTGATTCCCGCTTGTGCGGAGGAAGCAGCGGATCTACATAGGAAGTAACGGGCGGTATTTCCTGCAGATCGGAGGTGCAGACGTCGATCGCAGATTCCGCAGCGATTATCCGCCCGTGGGCAGGAGGCCTGAGCTTCGTATCCTGGTTATGGTACTGACCATAGAATAAAGTTATCGTGTGATTTTTGTTATAGTTTGTGCGCCGCAGAAACAAGAAGCCCCTGTAGATCGCGGGATTGCGTTTTTTTTTTTTCTTTTTTCATTTTACTCCACTTTTAAAAAGTTTTTCAGTACATTAAATAGTACCATAGAAAAATACAACTCGTCCCGCAAAAAACAAGCCCTCATACAGCGACGTCGATGGATAAATAAAGGAGGTACGATTTTTTGAAAGGGGGGGGGAGAAAAAACAAAAATGGAAAAAAAATATAATGGGCCATATCCTTAAGGGGTTAAGCAAAAACCAGGCTTGTCACTAAGGGGTTAATACAGTTTATGCTCCTGTTAGATGTGCGTTATTGTCTACAGACTCACCTGGCAGCTCAGCACGTTTCTCTGAATTTGATTATACAAATCCCTCTGATGAGTTGGTTTCTCACGTGACGTTGGGGACTTTGCTTTATCCCTTTGTCCTTTGTTCTACACCCCCCCCCCGTGTCCGGCCGCCGCCACTCATTAACGGTTTTATTGGCTGCAGAAAATGCATTTGAAAACCTTTTGAATACATTTTTGGTGGGATTTTTTGACGTAAATGAAGCCGCTAATTGGGGCTCAATTCTTACAAAAAAAAATAAAATTAGGAGGCAGGTAAAGTGTTTTTTTTTTGTTTTTGTTTTTTTTTAAATTTTTGTTGCTAAACTTTGAAAAAACTATTTTTTCTGTATATGCACAAAGTTTTACTATATTATGCATATAAATTATATAATATAATAAGACTGTGAAGTGCCTTAAAGTATAATTACATACAGTCCACCCAGATATTGCCCACTGTCGTCGGATCACCCCACAATATCGTTACATGCAGTTGCGCCCGCTCTCTACGTATCCATATCCAAGAGCACAGCGGCATGTACCAACCGCGGCATGTACCAACCGCGGCATGTCTCTCCCCTCTGCTCTGCTCCGTGAGGGTGCAGCCAGCGTTACTTTGGCCAGTGTGAGACGTTCCAGAAAGAAGTGCTGCAAATGCTGCCCCATCAGCTCCTGGCGGGCAGCGTGCCAGGGGGCTTGGCAGCCGCTGCTGAGGGAACGTCCCGGGGCCGGCTGCACCACCTCTGCTGCTATTTATGATTGGCAACACTAAGGTCATGGGCGCGGGCCATCCGGTCATCTAGTAAAGAAGTTTGCTAGGTACCAAAAAAAACCCCTTTTATATTCAGGGGGCAGGACAAGTCGTAAATGAGGACTACATTGGAAAATTCTGTCGCCATCTGCAAAGTTGTTGGTATTTTGGTCGCCATCTGGAGCTCCGCAAGAGCACCCCATAACCTACCTGAGACATTACCCGACGGCTGAGAGACAAAACTGGCATTGTAGGGGAAAGGAAACCAGCCTCAAACGTATTGATAGTTTATAACTGGGGGCCTATGGTGGCCAGGGGAATATTACCCATGTACAGTGTTCTAGGACTGGCCCGGGGGATCCATGGACCCGCAGGTGCCGCTGCTGTTTCTTGCACCCGTGCTTTCAAAGTACCCGAAAACTGCCAGTAATAAACTCCTCGTATTGCACCGATGATAATACTATCTCAGAGTGCGATGATTGCAGCGTTTGTCCCCCGCCGATGGTCCGTTATTGGGATCTTGGTTGTTATGGTTGGTATTTACAGTTGAATCATTTTGGTGATTCACCCCACAGGCAAAAAGTGAATCATAAAGTCCGGCAATTCATGGTAAAATACCTGCAGGTTAGACCGTGAGTCACACTAATGAACCTTGTAAATATACCCTGTGCCATCAACATAATAGTGCCCAAGGTTGTCAGACGTTATCTGCAGGGCCGGGAGAGGGGCAGCTCTGTAAAGACCCCCATACACTATAGGGAAAAGTCGACCCAACCTGCCAATCAGGGCGAAACCAGATGACTGTTACATATGTGTGTCGGGGTCTTCCGACTTTTCCCTGACAGATGATGTCGGGGATAGAAGGTTTGGGCATATTTCATTCTAACGCCCATTCTGTTTGTTCTTGGAGATAAGGCGCCGCTAGAGTTGCCTCAGACTACATTCACACAAGCTCAAATTCTGTGCGTTATGAAACGTACAAAGCTCGCGCGAATATAAACTCCATTCCTTTCAATAGAGTCATACACATGAGGGATTTTTTTTTTTACTTTTTTTCTTACGGCGATCTATTTTTTTTTTGTGTCTTTCAGAACGCATCGCCCATTGCTTTCAATGGAACAGTCAAACAGATCGCATGCGGTGTGATGTGCATGTCCGTGCAATGGGATGTTTGCCATTGAAATCAATGGGAAACAATTGCCGATCCTCCGACGCGCGTGAAACAATTTAATGGAAAACGGCTCACCTCCATGGGGGATATCGGGTCACGTTTCTCGACTCGATACTGCGCTTGCCCATGTGAATGTCGCCTAACTGCATCTTTCTCTGCTATCTTTGGAAAACGTGTGAACACGTTGTCAGATGGAGCGTTTATATGTATGGGGGAGTCCGGAGAAACGGCTCTCGGCTGAATGAGCTTCAGCCAACAGCGGTGGAGGGCCGCGGCACGTCCTTTCCACGTAACATGGCCCTGGATTATTACTAATCCTCAGATGAATGGAACAAGCGGCACACGTGTGAACCTGCCCTAACGCAAGGCTTTAGCATCAGACTCCGCAGGGTTTATAGGAATTCTGTAACCATGGAGACTCTTGGGTTTGTGTAGGAGCTGTGTACACAAAACGTCCCAGAAATTTAGTGGGGTGGTACCAAGATTAAAAGTTATCCTGTGTTCACAGGGGCTGTTATTACAGGCTTAGATTTTGTGGCCATTCTGGCCATCTTCTTTCTGGAGCATGGCATTTAGGGTGGCTTCACACGAGCATACGCACGCACAAAAGCACGCTTTTATTAGAAACAATGCATTCCCTATGGTGTGTTCACATGTCTTTTATAGGTGCGTGCCTGTAAAGATAGGACATGCGTGCACCATAGGGAATGCACGCATTGTCTTCAATGGACTGTCATTCAATAGCTGAGAGCTGCCTCTGATTGGTAACAGTGCTCAGCCAATCAGAGGCAGCCCTTTCAGCAGGTGGGGATTTTAATTCTCCACCTGCTGAATACTCCTTTGAGCAATGCAGGAGAAGAGCCAGCTGGATGCGGCTGAGCCCCGGCAGCTGAAGAAAGGTGAGTGTGTTTTTTTTTTTTGTTTTGTTTTTAATTTTTATCACCTTTTTTCATGTTCTTCAGGGAAGGGCTTATATCTAAAGACCTTCCCTGAAAAACAATAACAGGATGCAGGCAGCTGGATCCCCTACCGCAGCTGTCATCTGTGACAGGGATGAAGAATTCCTTTGCTGTATCTGTCACAGATGTGGAAGATGTAGCAGCAGGGAATTCTTTTTCCTCGCGGAGATGAAGCAAACATCTGCCACATGCTGCAGCTGTGTTCTTCATCCCCGCAGGGACACGGCAGCGGTGGACAGGTAAGTATTTTTTTTTTTCATTTTATTTATTTATTTTTTTTACACTAAAATTTTTGTTTTTCGGGGAAGAGCTTATATGTAAAGCCCTTCCCTGAAAAACAATTCAGGCAGCAGCCGTGGCTCCATTGAAGGCAGTGCACGGACCGGCATTCATGCGTGTTTTTGCACGTACATAGGTGCGCACTCATGAACGCACAAATACCACGCTCGTGTGAAGCCGCCCTTAGGCCTATTTTTTTCTACTTTACTTCCCAATACCAAATCTTCTATTGCATTTGGGGCTTTTCAAATCTGATTATTTTATGCACTGTATCATATATATTTTTTCCTCCTATCTCATTGCTATATGGGTAGTTTGGTTGTTATACTATGCTGTAATAACGGTTTGCTTTATTGCAGCATTAACGGTATGTCTTTAGTGACCTCTAAAGTGTATTTAATGAGTACGGGGGTTTTATTTTTTGGATAAAGGTTGTTTAATTTTATTTTAGCTGTGCATTATATTTTTTGGGTGTGATTTCTTGTCCGTGTGTCATAATAGCTGAGTGGGAAGCGCTTGGGTAGCTCTGTCAGTCCCATTGGTATGAGTGTAGCACCAACCCTGCACGCTCGGCCAGTACTCCATTCATTCTGACATCACTGTGGTGGGAGGAGCAACCCCCCCCCCTACCGCGTGACAGACAGGGGGGAACATGGCACTCTTGTTCATTTGGCACTTTTTTTTTAATGATCTCACGTCATGGCATTCTGTTGACGATAGATGGGTCTTCGAACAATCGTTCATGTTTTTTTTCCCTCCCCTCTTTTAGATTTTCTACACGGAGCTCACCTCTATTGGATAGACGCATGTGTGGAGATTAACGGCATGGAATCAAGTGTGCCGCATCGGCTATAGGCGTTCAAGAGAAGAGATGTTCACTCTGTGAGTACAATAAATGCTAATATCATGAATTGTATCGAACAAAGTTGGAAATGAATCGACAAGAGAGATTTACCTGTAAATCAGTTAATCCGGAGAGTAAAAGGTTCTACCTGTCACTTGGCCATGTCATCCCCTTATGATCGGTAAGGTTGCCATACCTCCACAATGACGGGGCCACAGCAGTGATTCAGTACTGCATCCGCTGCACTGTTTATCCCTGCACATCAGCGCCCCCAGCCAGCCGGTGAGCAAAGAACTGCAGCACAGCTCTATTCTACTAAATGGGGCAGCTGTGACTACCGACATGGGGGGTGGCAACGAGTGCAACTAAGTAGGGAAAACGTAAAAAGGGGGCACAGCGCGAAACCAGCTTCATGCCCCTTTTACTCTCAGGATAGTTTGCTGTACACCGATGATAAAGTGATTAAGTATTCCAGTTAGTTCATGACTTCATAAGATGCTCATACCCCTCTAGAACTTTAGTGCAGGGGCTTCTGCTCGTGGCTTAGACACCTGTAAGCAATGTACTGGAGAATACCTCTGCAATACGCCTCTGATGGAACGGGACACTTTTTTTGCACTTTTTTTTGTGTTACGTGGTCTGTGCCCCCAAAGATGACGTCCGTGGGCAGAAGGAACTGGATGTAAATTTCTGCCTCATCCAATACTCTTCACTATAAGTGCTGAGGGAGGACGGTGGTAGTTGCACCCAGTCTGCAGCGTTATCGTCATGTTCATCAACCTGCACATGAACTTCAAATAGTAACTTTTTTTTTGTTTAAAGTTTTTATCTGTGGGGGTCTGGGTGCAGGGAACCCCACAAACCACTGAGATGAAGGGGCAGCAGTGCTCAATCAAGTGATGTGCAGCTTTTAGTTGTCTTTGTTGCTTGTCGGCTGCTTTCGGCAGCTGAAGAACAACGCATAGGTGTCTGTAGAAGCCTATGCGTCCGTCTTCAGTTGCTGAGAGGAGGTGACAGGTCGAAGGGGCTCGGCGCTTGAGTGAGCCCTGCAGCCCCTTTATTTTAAGGATTAGTGGGGGTCTCAGCACCCGGAGCCCCATTGATTAAAACTTTTGACTTGTTAAGGCCCATTTACACCAGATGATTATCGCTAAAACAAAATCGCTAATCGGCGATCATTTTAGAGATAATCTGTGCGTGTAAATGTGCGCCCATCGTCCGCTTTTTAGGCACTGCTGGCTGGTCCTTAAATTCAGTCCAACATAAAAATCATTGCTCACTTTTATCAGTAGTTCTCCACTGGGAGTGCTGATGGCATTGTTTCCCCATGGAGAATAAAGGATCTGAGCGCAGATAAGAGCCAGGCTAATAGCTGAGTTCAGGGAAGGCTTCATTTGCATACCTAATTGGTATTTAAGTAGCTGAGTAGCTACTTAAATACCAATTAATTTTTATGCAAATTGATCCCTCAAAGCTGTCACTCAAACTGTAGTTTAGCGCTCATCTGCCCGTGTAAATGGGCCTTAACTGTTGTTTGACTTGTTATTTCTGCATATGTATTTATACGCTTCATGTTCTCTTCTGACTCCTGGAATGCGGTTATGCAAATAATTTTTTTTTAATTTGCCACTTATTCAGCTGTAGCTTTCTTTGTTGGCGGTGTTGCCCATACCTGCCCATAGTAGCCACTTGATTGTTTGCTGTGTCCATTTACTTCTGCATTAGGATTCATAAATATGATAGAATTGCATATGTAAGTAAGGCTGTATGTGTAAAACGCTGCGTGGGTCACCGGTGACCCAGCCTATCGCCACATATGGCAGGGACATTGTCCTGCACATGACCGTGTATATCGCGCGCTGTTATGCGCAGTCCACCAGTGTTTTTGTGTTTATACTTCCTGCACCGTCACTTCATAATATAATGTAACTGTTGATTACGCTCCCATAGACAGCAATGGTCTTTCTCTCACATGATACGCCGCAAAATAGAACATGCAGCGTTCTTTTCTGCTCTTGCATATTACACTATTCCTACAGGCTAATGAGAGTGTAACTGCATAAGGCAATGTATTAGATTGTCTGCAGATTCCCGCAGATCACCCGAGATACTTGGTGATCTTCTGCTCGGGTGAGCCCGGTCATATATATATATGAATGATATGGGGTGTTTCTGTTACATCCGTCTTTGGTTCCAGTTTTTGTTTTCTTTTCGCATTGTGCTTTGCGCTCACCATTTTTTTATCTTTTTTGTTCCTTTTTTTGCTTTTGGTTAAGGGTTTGCTGGTTTATTTTAGGTTTCAGTCACTTCCTAAACTTTTCTGGTTAACTGCAGAGTTGTTCACAGCACGTATCCGTATCTCTTTACTTGTATAACATGCGTCTCTGGATATATTTTACAGATGGGAATCCTGTAATAGAAGCGGCATAACACTCGCTAACGTCTTTGCATTTTAGTTACTCGCTTCTGAAAATCTGACATGGTCGCCTATTCAGATGTATGGCGGCTGATGACGTCCCTATGTGACAACAGCTCTCCAGCTTTGTGTACACAGGTCCTATGCAGACCTAGGTTTCTTCATGGTTGCGGACTAGAATCAAACTCCGTATAGTTTGATCCTATAGACCCCTCCTTCTTGTTACTGAGGAGCAGCAGATGGAGTAACAAGTGACTATACATAGGGCATGTCCCTACTGTGTAACCATGGAGTCACCTAGGTCTGCAAAGGAGTTGCATACAGAAAACGGTAGGAAACGTTTAATGAGACTTTGCAAAATGTCTTTAATTTCTTCCTTCTCTGATTAGGTGACTTACTTATTCCTTCACTCCTGCTATAGAGAGACTGATCCACCTTATACAATAGACGTGTTCGTAGCTGCAAGTGACTTGTATTCTCTATGCCTGCAAGCATACAAAAGCACAAATTACTGCACCGCGGCGGCTGTAGGACGGACGTCTCTGTCTCGGTGTGGGAATCAAGCAGCTAATGGCTAATGCATCGAGAGATTTGCCGCTGCAGCCTTTTTTTGAGCGTTTTTTTTTTTTGTATTGATCTCTATAGAATTTCTTATTTCCCAGCAACTAAAAAAAACATAATAAACCGGCTCCAAAAGCCGACAGCATTGTTCCCGGGTGAGGTCTGTTGTCAATTTGGCAATAGGGATGGTACACTGCTTTCCTGGGCCTCATGCCAAGCAGGATAGAATCGGTCAACAAACCCAGTATATAGAACACTTAAAGGGGTTGTCCGGTTACCAGACAGCATTGTCCCTACACCACTAACCGTGTTAAAATAAGAGAAAAAGAGCAGTACTTTCCCCTCCTCTGCCTCGGGAGTCAGCGCTGTAGCCCCGCTGCGCTCCCGGTGTTTGTTGTGGAGGTGATGTCACAGGAAGTCACCTGACCGATTCGGCATCACCGCCCGTTCTCCTGGAATTAGTGCGCCATGTCCAGGAGTTCTGAACGGTGATTGGCTGCAGTAGTTAGGTGACTTCCTGTGACCTCATCTTTCACAGCAAACCCCAGGAGAGGGGCCACAGTGCTGGATCCCCGCAGCAGAGGAGGGGTAAGTAAGTACAGCTCTTCTTGTTGTTAGAACACAGTTGGTGATAATGGGGCAATGTTTGGTAAGCGCCCCTTTAACTCGCCCTGCGCCAAGATTGTTTGCGGTGGACAAATACAGTTTTCCCAGGTCTCCATGCTGATGGGATGTGAATTAGAGGAGATGCTTTGATCGTTAATACCATTTGCCATCTTTGTGCCGTCTGTCCGGTCTTTCCACTTTTCTTCCTGACCACAAACCTTTCTGTATTGGTGAGCGACCTGTGAAATCTCCCAACATGTCAGAGTAGACGACTTATTCAGCTCCTGTGGGAACTTCTACGCTTATTGCATCTGTACATTCGGCTGTTGTCTAATCGCAGTAGATTCTGACCACGTAACAAGTTGTACAGGAAGTGGCCATCGCTGCATAAACACACCCTCATTACAACTCGTTATTACTTACTTACCGCAGGGTGAACAGGACTGCAGAGGGTTAAGTCACAACTTTCTAGTAGACTTTTTGGGTTTCAGTTCTTCCCATTAAGATCCCTGCTTGTTGCCAGTAAGTTGGATCATTCAGGTTTACATCCAGTGGTTTAAAAACTGGTTCAGACTCTTCTCAACTCTTAGCGTTTGCTACAATTGTATCTAATCTATACAACCCTCTGTGGACTCCAAACTGATACATGTTACCTGCATTGTAGCAACATACAGGGTGCCAACCACTAAGGGCTGGCTGAGATTCTTCAGGCCTGACGATTGCATTATTAGTTTGTAGTATTTAAGGGTTTTTTTCCTACTGAAGACATTAATTCTCTATCTGCAGGCAAGGGGATAAATGTTTGATCTGCTTGGGACCCCAGTGAGCCCGAGAATGATACACCTCAAATGTCCTATGTGAATGCTGCTCCGTTTGTCCGGTTGTAAAACAATGGATGGCCTATCCTCAGGGTAAGTCAACAATAGTAGATTGGCGTAGGTCTGTTATCTGGGACCACCTGCTAATCATCTTGCTGACATGCTCGTACAATTAGCTGATTTCTGCAGGCAGCTGACAGCTCCGTTTTTACTGTAGTGGCCAGGCTTGGTATTGCAGGCAAAATTCCCATTGATTCCATGCATTTCAATGGGAGCTCGGCCTGCAATAGCAAACCTGGCCACTACCGTAAGAATGGAGCTGTCTACTTCCTGCAGAATTTAGCTCTGCACACCAATATACCACTCCAGCATATGGCTAATCGGCAGGGTGCCTAGGCAAAGAACCCCCGCCAATCTACGATAGCATACATCTGAACAACCACTTTAATTCTATGGGACAGAGGGAGATAGCGGAGTGCATCGATCTCCCTCTATCCCACAGAAGTAAATGGAGCAGCAGTTGAGCATTCACACCACTGCTCAATACACATAGGTGCACTTTTCTTTTCTTGCCGTCTTAGAGGGCAGTTTTTTCTTTATTAATGTCAGTTTTGTATAAGTTCTATCATTTTATTTTGGTGGCAATTTTTAGCCAAACTTTTTTTTTTGGAGGGGTGTTTTTTTGCTATATTTTTTTTCCTATAGAGACGCCTGTGGAAAAACTAAAAAAAAACAAAAAAACACCAGCTCAGAGCATGTCGCAATTAGAAAAACAACTAAATGCCATGAACCCACCCAAAAAAAAGAAAGGGGGGAAAGATAGGCATTAGAAAGAAATATACCGTAAGCCTTCTCATAGTTTCCTATTGACTCGCAGCTAATATGTGGAGCGGGTGTCTTTCGCCTCACAAGCGTGTGACACCAATCTCAAGTGGCTTTATTGTCACACCTTCTTTCCTCTCAGCTCTGCCGGTGTGACTATGACCATATGATGGCATTAGCTGCCATATCGGAACCCACAAGCCCTCTGAGCAAAGATTTACCGCACGGGGGATGGCTGCACTAGATACATTTGGGGAAGGAAAAAGTAATATTATTCTCATTATTGAAGTTAATATTTTTAATTAGACTTTCCGTGTCAGCAATGCCATTATCGTGGTCTGCAATCTGCAGGGAGATCCTGCTCTTCTCTGAGTATCTGGTAGCCTTACTTCACGGCTGAATGATGACATGACAGTATTTATAGAAGATGCTACGTATGTAATGTGATATCGGCTGCGGTCACCATTGTGGTCTCCATATAGAAGATGCTACGTATGTGATATCGGCTGCGGTCACCATTGTGGTCTCTGTATAGAAGATGCTACGTATGTAATGTGATATCAGCTGCAGTCACCATTGTGGTCTCCATATAGAAGATGCTACGTATGTAATGTGATATCGGCTGCGGTCACCATTGTCTTCTCCATATAGAAGATGCTACGTATGTAATGTGATATCGGCTGCGGTCACCATTGTGGTCTCCGTATAGAAGATGCTACGTATGTAATGTGATATCAGCTGCGGTCACCATTGTGGTCTCCGTATAGAAGATGCTACGTATGTAATGTGATATCGGCTGCGGTCACCATTGTGCTCTCCATATAGAAGATGCTACGTATGTAATGTGATATCAGCTGCGGTCACCATTGTGGTCTCCGATTATTAATATATCGTCTCCACCTGATCATCTTTATGACTTCTGCTTGTATATGCTCCTTTAGCATATTCTGGACCCATGACCACTATCACTGTGAGTAGCCAACGTTCTGGCATCAGGACACACAGACTTGTTATAATGATCATGCAGAACTTTTGTTTTCTGCTGTTTTGTCTTGATTGTGGCATTTAAATAATTAGGAGGAGATGACCCCCATGTTGGGTCGTTACAACCTCCTGTACGCTGATGAGGAGCGCAGCCTGTCTGTAAATGGTCATCTTTTCTTTTTGAGTCATTTTACAAGGCCTGTTGAACATTGACTCCACTACCTTGGAACAGGCGGTGCTGCGGAGGCATCCTATCAGCTGCCATTTGCACTATATTGAATCCTGCAGGGGTTGGACCTGATGACCCTGGAGGTCCCTTCCAACCCTACCATTCTATAAGACTGCATGGCCTATAAGCCTGTGAGAGCGGATTGACAGCTCGGTTTTCAACCCTCCTCTTCTCATTTGCACTTTTTGTCAGCTAACTTTATGACCACAACAGAGAGACCCTCCACCAGAGAAGAGAGCGGAAGGAGCGGAAACCATCGGCTTCACGGACCGGCCTCTTATGGAGACTAAGGCCGGCCTCACACAGACTGATCTGAATTGTGTATCAAGCACGCACACGTAATACGCCGTGAATGGCTTAATTAAAAGTACATTGACTTTTCATTTTTGCCATTCACACTTGCATATATTTATTGTGTATATTACGCACGTAAAAAAGAGAGCAGCATGCTCTATGTTATGGCGTATTACACGCACGGCTTGTTTTCTTGGGTGTTTTTTTTTTTTTAGGCATGTTCCTAGGAAACATGAGAAAAAAGTAAAAAAAGAAAAAAACAGTAAGCTAGTGCAGGACTGCGTGCGTAAAATGCATTGTTCATGCGCAGGCAAAAACGGGTCCATACGCAGGGATACGCCTTGGGGTCTCTTTACACGGAGGAATTAATCATTGGTCAGGTAGTTTTCGGGAGGACCGGGGGGCTGCAGCGTTGGATCGGGGGGGTTAGGGGACTGGTAAGCATCGCTGTCTCGTTTTATTTAAAGTGACCCTCTGAGTTTGGGACAAAGTTCTGTCCTGGTCAGGGGTCTATTACTTGTTTTTGCTCTCTACCACCCCTCCAATCCTGGTTTTGGCCCTGTTTTTAGGCTGTTCAACATGACTGCACCAATTTTCTAACTGCTTAATGCAGACTGTGCTGTTCATGGACCAGTGCTAATCACATGGGCAGCTCTGGCCAATCATAGAGCAGGTATAGGGGATTAGGTAGTCTGCAGATTGGATCTGCCATCATGACTGGCCAATAAACAGGACTCTGCTAATCAGATGGACGCAGAGAAGTATAACTGCAGGTAATATACCGCCCTTTCCGTCTGGCCGTGGGAAAGAATTTGGTCCAAAACCGGAGGGTCACTTTAACACATTGATGGCTCTACTAGAAAAAAAATCTCCAGGCAGCTGGACCACCCCTTTAACATTTCCCGTCTTCGGTGTTATTGATGCTCTTTAAATTCTATATTCTTCATCGTAGCCAGTTTCTCTTTAAAGTTTAGAAGAACTAAATTAGTCAGAGGAAAATACCGGCAGCGGTTACTCATCGCTCTAATCTGCCTGCGACAAGCAGAGGAGATTGCAAAACACCAGGAGGAAATTCTAAAAGTTGTTGATCCCCCGGCGTGAAACTGCACTAGATTCGACTGTTCTTGATACAGAAGCAAATGCATCACTACACACAGAGCTGAAGGGGATCTCCGGGCCTGCGGCCGCACATTCATATGAGCCATGCTATAGTATGAGGAACCCACCCACAGTGCAATGCCCTAGCATGATGGTAAGCAATGCTATAAAAGATATGAAGCTATAGTCGCCGGTTCGATCCCTCCCCATTTATATAGGGGCAGCGGGGACATGTCCTTATATGTGACTGCTGCAGCTAGTCGCTGGTCACTCGTAATTGCCTGCAGCAGTCACGTGTGTACGGCCATGTCACCGGATGGTTAGGACTGAAGCTTTGGTGAGTATAACTTCTTGTATTTCAGAATGTTTTGTAACCTTTGTATATTTCGGACAACCTACTTTAGGCTGGGCTCTACGGTGACATTTGGTTGCTGGTAAAACCTCAATATGGGGGAAAGGTCACTGACAACTTGTGGTGATATTTCTGAGTATCACAGAACTTCTCCTACCATCTAGGGCGGCTTCCCATGGACGTACTTGCCCATGTAATATGAAGAGAATAGAACCCGTTGATTTCAATATCAGGCATAGTATTGCAAGCCAAGTTCCTATTGGAACTAAGGAAGTCTTTGGTTGTAACACCAAACCTGGCCTCCGCAGTGGGAACGGAGCTGTCTGCTTTTTGCAGAAATCGCCTCAGTGCATCGGTTCGGTGAACAGGTGGTAGTCTGCGGTCCCAGGTGACTAAACTCCACCAATCCACTGGTGATGACATACTGATGAGAATAGGCCATCAATAATTTACAACTGGACAACCCTCTTAAGACTGCAGTTTGCAGTGCAGATTCAGTTATAACTGAGGCTATACGGCATTTAGAGGATGAATTTGTATGAAAAAGTATAGTCAACAGTGCTTTCCGAAACCTGCATAAAAAGGTATTCCAACACAAATTAGACAGACCGATGGTGTACATTGGGCCGTAGAAGTTAATGGATACATTCAGTTTGTAGGTCAGGAGCATTTACAGCGGATGTGCAGAGGACGAATTCAAGAAGGAAACAGAAGTTTTATTTTCACTTTGTTAGGCCTCCCTCTCACGGGCATTTTCAGAAGCGCAGCATTTTTTAACGCTGCGTTTACTGCAGATTCCGCCCGGTTTCAGCAGCGCTGGCATGCGTTATGGCAGCGTTTTGGCTGCGTTTGCAGCACGGCTGAAAGAGCAGCCAAGGCTGCTGATAAAGAAAAAAATCAGTACTTACCTTTCGCTGTCCCCAGCACCGCTGTCGGGACCTTGTGAAGCCAGCCGATTGCTCCGATTGGCTAAGCGCTGTTGAGTGACAGCCAGCTGAGCCAATCAGAGCCAGCACTGGATGCGTCCAATCACAGCCATTCAATTAATGAATGGCTGTGATTGGACGCATCCAGAGCTGGCTGTGATTGGCTGAGTGGGCTGTCACTCAGCGGCGCTCAGCCAATCAGAGCAATCTCTCGTTGGAGGCGGGGATTTCGAATCCCCATCACCAGAGAAGAAGCTCCCCTGCTGGCTGACCAGTTCCGAGAGCACCGACGGGGACAGCGACACCTGTGAGGTGAGTACTGGTTTATTTATTTTTTGACTCAGGCAGTATAGCTAGGGCGTTTAGTGCTGCCAAAAGCACAGTAACAAGTTGTGCCGCGTTTTCGGCAGCGCTGAAACCGCTGCCCGTTCATTTCAATGGGCAACGCAGGGCTGAAAACGGCCAAAAATAGAACATGCAGCGTTGTAGACCCCGCGTTTTCAGCCTTGTGTGAGCAGTCCCACTGAAATGAATGGGAGCGTGGCACAGCGTTTAGCGCAGCGCTGTAAACGCGAAACGCTGTACATAAACGCCTGTGGGAGGCGGCCTTAGTGAATAAAGAAGAAAATTGCAACCTGCTGACAATGTAACTCCAGGAAGGTTTTCTACAAAGTTACTCCATGTTTTCTCACAAGGAGAGTTTTCATTTTCGGATGTTTCTGGAGGATGGAATTAACATTCTGGATAATTGGATTAGCTACTCGTAAACGTGAAGCCGTTCTCATGTGTGTTAGAAGGGCAGCGCCTATGTGCAATTACTCGTTCTGGTTATAACTGGGAAATGGCACATTGGCAGCGACTTGAGCCCTCGGTACCCATAGGCCCCTGTAACTACTGGCATGAGGCTGGTGCTTTATCTGTAGGATACAAAGGAGTTAGAATCACTCACAAATATTAAGGGAACACTTAGGCCGGCTGCCCGTTACGGCGCCCCCCAGAGACCCCCAAACTTACCTGCGGATCCGGCGTCCTTGCTCCCGCATGACGCTTCGGCGTGACGCGCCGCAGCGTCATGTGACACGCCGGCCACATCACATGACACGCCCACCGCGTCACATGACGCGGTAGACGGAGAGGCGATTATACTCTATCTTCCGTTGTGCTAAAGCGGAAGATAGCGTGAACGGATGGCTTCCATTGACTGCAATGGAAGCCATCCGCGCGTACACCCGCGGCAAATAGAGCATGCCGCGGGTGAGGACGGGAGATTTCACGGTGCGGAATTCGGCACCGTGAGCCCTGAGCTATTAGGTTCAATAGAACCTAATAGCTGCGGGCAACGCAGCAGATTTCCACCGAGAATTACGCGGCGGAAATCCGTCCGTGTGCAGCCGGCCTTAGGCCTCATGTCCACTAGAAAAATACAATCCGCGCAGATTTCTGCAAGATTCCATGCAGATTTGCTTTAAATGGTATTTTTTTTTTCATGCAGATATCCGCACCTATTGATAGCAATGTGGCCAATCTGCACTAAAATGGAGCATGCTGCGTTTTTTTCGCGCGTGAAAAACGCAAATCAATTAAAATGCCATTTACAGGTGCAAAATTCAATTGGATTGACTTCAGATGGTCAATAATATTCCTATGGACAAAATTTCAGCCGCAAAATCCGCATGCAGAATCTGCAATTCAATTTTGCTAGCGGACATGAGGCCTTAGATCAATCAGATCCTGATGAAGGAACGAGTCAAGTTAAAAATCTTAACGTGTCCTCCAGGAACTACCTACATGTTGTGTCTATGAGGCCGAGCATTGTCCTGGACCTACTGTACCAGCGTACCGTCTTTAAGTGGCTCTCAGGATTTCATCAAGGTACTGTTGGCTGTCACCTGGGGGTTTGTGTGACCCTTCAAGGATATGTCTCCTCGGACCTTCACTGACCCACCACCAAACCAGTCGTACTGGATGATGATACAGGCATCGTAATCTTCACCACGGTGCGCTCTGTGTGAGCCGCTGTCTGTGACGAGAAGGGGCGCCAATGGTGGGCTTGCCTATTCTGGTGTTCTCTATCAAATGCCAATCGACCTGGGCTGCGGGCACAGATCCCACTGCAGGAGGTCGCACCTTCATGCCACCAGGTAATTTTTGTAGCTCTCTAGCAGCGCTCCCCCGATCTTGATGTTGGGTTGATCTCCTTCTATGGCCCTGTCCAGCTATCTCTGTAATGGCCGTGTCCTGACATCTGTGCCTGAGACTGCTGGGAGACACAGGAAGCCTTATGATGGCACATATGGATCTACCATCCTGGAAGAGGACTGTACACCCTGATGGGGCTGCAGGAAGCCCCTCATGCTACCTGTAGTGATAAGGACACTAGCAAAACGCAGAACTAGATAAGAATCAGGAAGGAGAGGAGCTGTGTTCAGTCCATTTTGGGGGTTCCTTGCTGTTGCCTTTCCAGAGTTCCTCTTGTCACTTTAATTTACACTAAAGTCAGTGACATTGATTCATATTCACTTCTGCTTCCAAACTGGACAGATTAGATATTCCTGAAGTGACTTGGTACTGTGATGCCTAACTGATGTCTTCATGTTTTTGAGCAGTGCGTTTGACAAGCGCCATCTTGTTATATCCACATAGGCTGGTGAAGAGACAAACTGCGCCATAATAGAAACCTTTTCTGCTGATTGGTTGGCAGTGGTTGCATTGACACCTTAGTTAGAGCGATGCCATGAATGTGACCACCATGGTCTTTCGCAGGCAGATGCCTTGTCTGATAAATATAAAGGATCTGTCTTGGTGATAATTGCTTTCCCTATCCTGCCAGAAAACCCCAGGATGGTCAGCGCTACGGATAATGTCGTATTGTTGGCAGTTATGTGTGGAATTCAGGACCCGTTACATGCAGAATCCGACCCGTTCGTGTAAGCCTAGCCTTAGTAGCAGCTGTAGCAAGGCAGTTCCCAGAATGGCCTGCAGAGGGCTGTAAAGCAGGCTTCTGTGTGCTAATCAGCAGGGACCGCTGTGTTAATCAGCAGGGACCGCTGTACTGCAGGAGTTAGAACCTCCATACACGCTGAGCACTGTGGGGGCTACTGCCGGGTGAGGTTGGAGGCCACCATCCTGACAGGGGTTGGCGGTACTAGAATGACACCGTGCTTGGGTATGATGGACTTTGTGTTTGAGGCACTAGACCTGATATAGCTAGTGTGAGATAACTGTGTTAAATAGTGGCCATAGAGGTTTATCATAAATGTGTGCACTGTGACTATTAACAATAGTATCAAGTTTCTGTTATTTGGTCTGGGATGTTACCAAAATGAATGAATTTCCTGCATTTTACCACAAATTCTGGGTTGGATGTGAGTTACTAAGGTGCGACCGCCCATCTAGGTGGAGGAAAGATGGCGATCCCATGAGCTCAACACTCCCCCAAGTTGCTACACAGCATAAAAGACATGTTTTCGAGGCAGCAAACACTTGGGGGACACCGTGGTGTATACAACCGTGGAAGGAATATAGAGCCAAAATTGCAACAATTGGCATTTAAAGTAGAAATAGAATAAGGCGAACAGAAAAAAGAAACAAAAACAGCCAAATGGAAAATCAGCATTAGTCGAATAGAAAGTGCATCCTATCACATGCTATATAACCCGATCTATAAATGAGTTCGGGGGCTTTCACACTTGTGCAGGGATTCCACTTTCCTACTTAGTTGGACTGTTCTCTGTGGTTTATATTCCAAATATTCCCTCTACAAGCGGGAGAGACGTCGCTGGCCTTATTTCTCATTCATCATACATATATATATATATATATATATAGTGAGACGGTGACCGGCAAGGTGCTGGAGGGCAGGTATGTGTCGCCTAGGATGCTCTCCTATGCTGCCTTGGGGAGCGCTTGGGCAGATGCGTGCCACCGAGCAGCCTGGGCTCGGTGGAGGAAGCCGGCAGTATAGTGTTAGTAGCATTAAGCCACTAACACGTTGTAGTATGTAAGTGGCTCCAAGCCACATAATCCGGGCCGGCTTTTCCTGGAGTGACCAAAGTGAAGGGTGGGATGGTCACTCCCACGTACCAGGTGGGGCTGGTACCAGGCCTTATAAAGCCTGGGCCTACAGGGCCAGGAGGAGAGCTGAGACCTCTGCAGGTCTGAGAGTCCTGGCTGGCTGTGTGCAGGAGCCATTTGTGTTACCAGTGTGTAGACAGGGACGCTCCATGTATAGTAAGTGCTCAGACGAGCAGGATTTACGTTATGTTTGCCTGATGTTAAGGCCTGTATTTTGCTTTTGTTTGCTTGTAAATAAACCCAGGCAAAGCCTGGACTAAAGACTAATGTGTCACTGTCTCTGACTGCTTATGCCCAGGTTGCTACCGATCCTAAACGCTAATCCCTCACAATATATATATAAAAATTAAATGAATATTTATATATAGATGAATTTCTGTTGTCTTCTCTTTATGAACAGCCAAGTGACTGGATCAATCCGCACCAAATTTGCCAGATGGGTAAATCGGGTGCTTCAGAAGGTTTTAGCCGTGTGTCAGCTCTCTACAACCTGTTTTACTCCGTGTAAAGCTGGTAATTCTGCTAGTGTGTATATATGACAACTCGGGGGGGGGGGGGGGGGGGGTTAGCTCAGCAGTCCGCCATCTTTCCTCCACCTGATGGATGGTCGCACACCAGAGCGCCACGTCCAGGCCAGAAGCTTAGTAAAACTTGCTAAATCCATCCTTTTTATTGTGGTAAATCAACAGCGAACAAAACACAGTCTTTATACTGTTTTTTGGGGTTTTTTTTAAATTCATTTTTATTGAAATTATATTTTTAAATATAACCCCTTAATTTCAAGATATTTATACATGCAAAAGTGTATTATACATGGAAGATATCACCCCAATGAACAGTAGTTAACTACCACTGCTAATACAACATTCTCCCAATTCCCAAAAGAGTAGGCCCTTCAACAATACCCCATATACAAGTTCTGGGACGAAGACCGATATCAAATTCTCTCTAGTTCCCCTATTTCAAAGTTCACACAATTTTGCACATCTCGGACCAAATGCATTAAATCTGCACTATTCATATAACATTTCGTAAGGTCCAAATTTAATCTAATGCCCATGTTATACAACTTTAATGGAGTGCGATAAACTCTATGCACTAAATATAATTGTGATACCTTAATTTCAGATAGAGATCTCATTGGAATCCTACACAACCCTGGCAGAGAAATAACTTTTTCTCCTAAGATAGATTTTTTGAGGCTTTCTAGCTTACTGCATTACTCTTGCCACTGTCCTCAGTTAAGGGACAAAACTACACTAAGATACCCTGGCTGTTCTGGATCCTAACATAAACTATTTGTCGGGATATAGATACGTTATGGCAGAGTACTCAGTTTGCCTGTTGTTCCCAAAACATTGCTCCTCATTATCCTAATATTACCGAACTCTAGTTTATCACAAACACTGACAGCAAAAAGTCAGATCGGTTTTTTCCTCTTAATATAATCCAAGTGCTCCTGATGAACCACATTCGTGTGGAGAAACGCGTCGAGCCGAGTCTACTACAATTGAATGACCACGTTTTGCGCCATTTACCTTGCGCAAGCGAGAACTGTTGTTCTTGTAGTTTATGATACCTAGACCATTTTGTGAGCCGAGTCTACTACAATTGAATGACCACGTTTTGCGCCATATATCTTGCGCAAGCGAGAACTGTTGTTCTTGTAGTTTATGATACCTAGACCATTTTGTGGAGCGTTGTGCGCTTTATTCTCTAAAATATAGGGGTTAATTCTGGTAGGAAGTGACCTTCTACGTAAATTATCACTCTACTGTGGGCACTTTATCTTTTATGCCCTTACAGCAGTCTGAGTCACTTCCCTTACCCCCCTGTGATTGATAAAACAGAGGTCTTAACGCTATTTGTCCTCTGGCAATACCGATTATTTTCAGCCTCTATCTATTTCCTTTTTAAGGATGAGGCGTTCCTTTGTGATAATTTTGGATGTTTTGTTTGTCTATTTGTAACGTGTGTGTGTCAGCCCATGTTTTTTAAGATATTTTCCAATAAAGGTTGTATTTTTTAGTCTATAACTGTGATTCGGGCCCAATACTATAATCTATAGACTTATTCCGTCTCTGTGACAAGTTTCTCTACTATATGGCGGGCTTTCTCTCAAAAGACTTCAACACGTCTCAGTGGCTGTCTGAGGCGGGTGCGGTTTTCTCAGAAGGGGAATTTAGAGCTACACATCAGAACCAATCGATTGAGAAGTGTTTTAAAGAGCTTACTTCTCTATATCGAGAATATTTACGAAATTGGTGGGAGGTCCAGGGTCTACAAAAATACATTGAACACCAGATAGTCCCTCGAGGCCTCCGTAACCCAATAGTACCACCCAAACGCCTCCACAATCCTGCATTTCTCAAGAAATGGCAGGATGAATCTACCTTAGCCTCACTCAAATTGATTAAACTACTATTAGATGAAGAAAAATCTACACTTGAGGCTAACCAAAAAAAGTTGGAGGAGCAGATAGAAAGAGCAAAGGCATTCAGTACGGATCCTGATTTTTCCACAAAAGAGAAGGCCTTACATACTAATATTGAAAAATTTACGACACAAATAAAAGATAGGAAACACGCACAGTTTAGTCGTGATCTCCTTGATTTTAAAGACAATAGAGCATATACCAACACCTCAGGCCGCTCTGAGACGGATCCTAGCTCTTCGGATTTATCCGAAGGTGAACTGAGACCCTCCAATCGCCCTACTGCACGTCGCTTTAAGGCACGCTTTCAATCCCGAAATAAAAGTCGTGGTAGAAAACCTCAAGAAGGGGTTTTCTCTGAACCCCCGATATCTCAATATTTTTTGAGGGGGCGACGAGAACCACACACCGCCCCATGATACAACCAGTAAGTTGCCATTTGCCCACTTCGCAATCAGTCTCTGAAATGATCTCTGATACGACATATATAACCGAGACGGATTCGGATTCCATTGAAGACAAATTGAAGGTGGTTAATTTGTCTGACTATAATTTGACACCACAAGAGTTGGGCCTGTTGGAGAGGGGGCTGTCCTTCGTCCCCACGACCCGATACGATCCGTTCGTGTGGACGAAGGACATCTCCCTCTTCACTCGCAAACTAAGATGGAAAAAATTCTTTGCCATTAAAGAAAGGGAACGTTTAAAAGAACTCGGTCTGGATTTATCAGACCGTCAGGGTCTTCAAATGTTACAAGACCTTGAGGATGAGAACTCTAGACTATTGGGCTCTGGTCCATTTACGGACCTTAAACCATCCAGCAAGAATAACCCTCCGTCTCTGTATAGTCCAGAAATTGATATATTTGAGAAACTGGTGAAAAATGATTTAAAAACCTTGACAACTTACCACAAACCAAACTCTAACTTGACTCAAGGACAAATCAAAGCGTTGAAATCTCTGGAAAATAACTTTAAGATCATTATTAAGGAGGCTGATAAAGGTGGCAATATAGTAATATTAAATAGACCACATTACGTGGACATGTGCCGTCGACTTCTGTATGATTCTACAACATATAGCACCCTCTCTCATGACCCGACTAACCTATTCTTGACACAATTACGTGACTTGTTACAACATGAATTGACCAATGGCAATATCGATACCAACGAATATCGCTTTATGTATTCTTCTTCTCCCACCATTGCGACATTTTACGCATTACCGAAGATACATAAGGGGACGAACCCAATCAAGGGACGCCCTATTGTTTCTGGGGTTAATAATCTTACCCAAAACATCAGCATCTATGTTGACAAGATCCTACGTCCTTACGTTCTATCATTACGATCTTACGTCAGAGATACGATGGACGTTCTTAGGATTCTTGAAGGTATCACCATCGAATCAGACGTCCTATTGGCATCACTGGACATTGAAGCTTTATATAGCTCAATCCCCCATGAGGGGGGTCTGGCGGCAGTATCTTTCTTTCTTCAGCAAAGAGGTGTGCAGTTTGAAAGTCATAACCAGTGTGTTGTCAACCTACTGGAGTTCATTCTTAAACACAATTATTTTGTGTTTGACTCTGAGTACTTCCACCAGCTCAGGGGTACAGCGATGGGGACGCCTTGTGCCCCATCTTATGCTAATCTGTACCTGGGCTGGTGGGAGGAAAAGGTCATATACAACAACTCACAGTGGTCTGACAATATTGTACTCTGGTTACGCTACATTGATGACATCCTCATCCTATGGAAGGGTACTTCTATTTCCTTTGAGACCTTTGTCGAGACACTAAATACCAACACTTTAAACCTACGCGTGACTAGCGAGATTAGTGCTACGACATTACCCTTCCTTGACATCCAGATTGTCAAAAATGAGGATGGTACCATCGCATCTACTCTATATCGAAAGAAGACTGCTACCAATAGTTTATTGGGGTGGCAGAGCTATCATCCCACCCCTTTAAAGCGTGGTATTCCGAAGGGTCAATTTCTTCGGTTACGTCGGAATTGCTCTGATGAAACTTCATTTCTCTTAGAGAGCAAAAAACTGATGAAACGATTCAGTTCGAGAGGGTACCCAGAGGAAACAATTCTCCAGGCTTATCAATATGCGTCCAAACAACAACGTACCAATCTATTAACACCAAAAGTACGTCCTACCGACCACTCTTCAAGAGTGATAGGTACATATGATACAGCCTGTCCCCAGATACGTGATATTCTCTCTCACTATTGGGACATTTTGAAAAATGATCATGATATCAGTGAGTATATTTCCCAAAAACCCTGTACAACATACAGACGAGGCCATAATCTAAAGGACCACCTGGTCAAAAGCCATCTACCACCGGATGAATCCAAAATCACCTGGCTAGGATCGAATCGACCAAAAGGCACTTTTCCCTGTCACTCCTGTGCTGCTTGCCCCTTCATCCAGAAATCAAGTTCCTTCACGTGTGCTGTTTCCCATCGCACATACAAATGTCACGATTTTATTAATTGTAAGACCAGAAATGTGATATACATGGCCACATGTCCATGCCCAAAAAACTACATTGGCAAGACAATCCAGGAATTTCGCCGGAGGATTCTTGGCCATGTGGGGAACATCGAAAGACACGAATCCACCCCCCTGGCGGACCACATGTGGTTGGTACATAACGGCGATGCGCATTTATTAAAATTTCAGGGCATTGAACTTTTGCGCACGCACGGGAGACGAGGGAACATAGACCAACGCCTTTTGCAAAAAGAAGCCTCCTGGATCTTTCGTTTTAATAGCCTTAGTCCATCAGGCCTAAACGAAAGTTTATGCTTCAATTGCTTTTTGTAATCATAAATATATATAAAACAAATTTTTTTCCTTGTTGTCACTGACATAATTCTGATGTGCTCAACCGCCTCTGCCTTTTGACAGCCACTGTATTCTCCATTGTGAGAACTTATATTTGTCTGTTCATTATATACGGATATATTTATGATATGAAGTCTCAGAATTTTTCTAACCTGACTTCTACTTATCAATGTATCTACGAAGATATCCCCAACTGTTTTTGGATTATATTACCTTAATCTATAAGCTAAAATAAGTAGATTTACATATTCTGCATCAAATATATAAAAAAAATCTGTTTGCTCCTTCTCGTCGCTCTCTAGCACTGACGGCTGTATTAGCTGCCAGTGCTCTAAGCTCCTTTGCCCTCAACAGTAATGGGACTTTCTTCCCACACATGTGACCAACTCAGGGATCACATGACCGGCGTATTGACGTCACTGGCGACCGACGCATGCGTGATGACGTCACGCGCATGCGCGAACTCCCGGTCTGCCGCTCGGAGCTACACTGGAGACTACACAACAATCGGGACTCTAGGTAAGCGATCAGAGATGCTTCTGACCTCTCTGCACTGATTCGCTACCTATCTACTGATAGTAGGAATCTCCTAAGTGCTTAACTTCTGAGTTGGAGTACTTAATGACCCTAGTCCGGCCCCTTTACTCCCCGGACCTCATTGATTGGGCTATGTCTGAATTCCCCTCCCAGGGGATGGTCCAGTCGAGCAATATATGGGCACACTGCTGTTCAGCCACACACTACTCCTGTGGCTCACCATCAGGGCCACAGGCTTTATCTTTTTGTTTTATTTGCTTTATATTTTTGGGGGCTTTGGGAAATCTCTGTCAGGCTAATTACTTACAGGCTTAGATAGCACTCCTCTTATGCCTATCGGGCACTTAGAAGAATTACAGTCCTCTGTCTCTGTCTATGACCCTCTGGATTGTCTGTATCATCCCAGACCTATTCAAAAAGAAGGGCTATTAGACTCTATGACCTATTAGCTACGGGGGCTGTCTCAATTCTTTTGCAACCTTCTGTTATCTACTCTAATCTTCATCTATCCTCTGGCAGAGAAATAACTTTTTCTCCTAAGATAGATTTTTTGAGGCTTTCTAGCTTACTGCATTACTCTTGCCACTGTCCTCAGTTAAGGGACAAAACTACACTAAGATACCCTGGCTGTTCTGGATCCTAACATAAACTATTTGTCGGGATATAGATACGTTATGGCAGAGTACTCAGTTTGCCTGTTGTTCCCAAAACATTGCTCCTCATTATCCTAATATTACCGAACTCTAGTTTATCACAAACACTGACAGCAAAAAGTCAGATCGGTTTTTTCCTCTTAATATAATCCAAGTGCTCCTGATGAACCACATTCGTGTGGAGAAACGCGTCGAGCCGAGTCTACTACAATTGAATGACCACGTTTTGCGCCATTTACCTTGCGCAAGCGAGAACTGTTGTTCTTGTAGTTTATGATACCTAGACCATTTTGTGAGCCGAGTCTACTACAATTGAATGACCACGTTTTGCGCCATATATCTTGCGCAAGCGAGAACTGTTGTTCTTGTAGTTTATGATACCTAGACCATTTTGTGGAGCGTTGTGCGCTTTATTCTCTAAAATATAGGGGTTAATTCTGGTAGGAAGTGACCTTCTACGTAAATTATCACTCTACTGTGGGCACTTTATCTTTTATGCCCTTACAGCAGTCTGAGTCACTTCCCTTACCCCCCTGTGATTGATAAAACAGAGGTCTTAACGCTATTTGTCCTCTGGCAATACCGATTATTTTCAGCCTCTATCTATTTCCTTTTTAAGGATGAGGCGTTCCTTTGTGATAATTTTGGATGTTTTGTTTGTCTATTTGTAACGTGTGTGTGTCAGCCCATGTTTTTTAAGATATTTTCCAATAAAGGTTGTATTTTTTAGTCTATAACTGTGATTCGGGCCCAATACTATAATCTATAGACTTATTCCGTCTCTGTGACAAACAACCCTGGGGCCCGTTTATATTCACTAATATGGCCTAAATCTTTTCCCCCTTTTTCTTGGGAATTCCTGTAAATCAGAAGAAAGCATCTGTCTTACTAAATAAGACATTAAACCCTCCATAGCTCCAGAACACCCAAGAAAAGTCACCACAGAGTGTTGAACCGTAAATACAGATGCTGACCGGCCTGAGCAGAAAACACATAGAATCATAGAACTGTAGAGTTGGAAGGGTCATCTAGTCCAACCTGCTGCTTAAAGCAGGATCACTAAGTCATTCCAGACAGATATATGTTCAGCCTTTGTTTAAACACTTCCATTGAAGGAGAACTCCCCACCTCCCGTGGTAACCTGTTCCACTCATTGATCGCCCTCACCATCTAATATCTAATCTGTGTCTCCTCCCTTTCAGTTTCATCCCATTGCTTCTAGTCTTTCCTTGTGCAGATGAGAATAGGGCTGATCCCTCTGCACTGTGACAGCCCTTCAGATATTTGTAGACAGCTAGGGTGAAGGGGCTATTGGTTCCTTCTATAGGAACCCATTGGTTCCTATAGAAGCGTTTTCTGTGCGCGGCTATATTGGGGCCGGACAGCGCTCGTGCGGATGAGGGGTCAGCCTGAGCATCTGAAAACCTTCAAGCTAAATTGGGATAAATACCACCTACTAACCGGATGAAGATAACATTGTGTTATGTATTTTGGAATTCAGATTTCCCCTGCTAATTATCGACAATGGGAGGCGATTCCAGACTTTGACCTTATCCTCAAACTTTCGTACCAATGCAAACAAATTAGCAGAAATATAGTCTCGAGGCTTAGATACCACAACTCCCAAATACTTGAATTCCTTCATTATTTGTAATTACATTTGCTTCAATGAATTGTCCACTGGCAAGCAAGGGATCTAAAGGAAGAATTATCGATTACCCCAGTTAATAGGGTGATCTGACATTTTAGCAAATATATCAAAATAGACATAATAGGGCTCATTTATATTCTCACACCCCCCGTATACAACAGCATATCATTTGCCTATCGTTAAATACGTTCCTCAATTTCTCGATATTGCAGTCCAACTGTATCAGGTGATTGCCTTATCATAGCAGCCAGGGGCTCGGTTACCGAAGACAAGAGGGAACAGGGGACACCCCTGCCTTATTCCCTTCACCAACACCACCCGTCCTGTAATGCCTCTAGCATTGAATAGAGCCGTTTAACCCATGCCACAGATTTCTCACTGAAACCCATCCTATGAAGAACAGCCCACAAATAGTTTTGGCAGCGTCAGGTGAAAAAACAGCGCTGCGAATTAATAGCAGTTGATTGGTCTGTTGTTAGTTCATCACAGTGTCCACACATACATACTACACCCCTGGCATCTGGCCACTAAATAACACACTTAATCCTGTCAACTAATACAGCCTAATGCCTTAACACACAGCAGCAGAGTCCGTCGCTTCATGCCTATCCAGGGTGCCGACCGAGGGGCCGCCCACCCTGTCAGGTACATAGCCGAATGTGGAGCCGGAGTTCAGCAACTCTGAAGTATTTCTGACTTGCAGCCGCACTCCACCAGGTGTTGGCTGATTAATTAGGCACAAAAATACCTCTCTTGCCACAAGTATCCTCATCCAACCCATAAATCTAATGGCCAACACTGACACCGCATGGCTACAATGTATATATATTTTTCTTGACTCTTCTTTATGACCTAAGAATTTGCCCATTTTTAGTCTGGATGGGGGAAAAACTTACAAATTCTATATATTGCATTTTAACCGCTTAACAACCGCCCGCCCGTCCACCCATATGCCTGTTGATGGTGGTTGTTAAAGGACTTTATTTTTTAGCGCTGTCTTTTGACAGTGGCTGAATGAGAAGATTGATGCTGGTCTCACGTGCCAGGGCAAGCATGTGCCTGGCTGTCAGATGACAGCCTGGCACTTGCTCCAACCGCAGGGACCGACGAAACCTTTGATCCCCGCTGCTTTAACCCTTTTGCACGCCGTAGTCAGTGTGACCACGGCACGTAAAAGGCAGATGGAGCGAGGGGGCTTCCTCTGTCACCCATCGGACCCCCAGGGAATAGAAGGTACTCAAAACCTCATATGCATCAACAAATGATACTATTAAAAAAGTACAACTCCTTCTGGCAAAAAAAAACCCCAAACTTTCACAGCATTGTTGACAAAAGAAAAAAAAAGGGGTCTTAGATTGCAGCCATAAAGAAAAAATACTGTTTTTTGCCGAATTCATTTTAAGATACTACTTCTGCACGGTGAATGCCATAAAACATAATCAGAATTGCAGATTTTGTTAATTTTGCCTCTAAAAAAAAAAAAATGGAATAAAAAGGAATCAAAATGTTTATATGTTCCCAAAAGTTGGATAAATGAAGAGCAAGAAGCAAATGTTTAAAAAAAAAAAAAAAAAAATGTTTACGCAAATGGCAAGTAAAAAAAGCTGTGTAAGTTTGGTGTCGACGGAATCCTGCCGACCCGAGAAGAATGTTACCACATTATTTTGCACGCTGTTCTAGAACACATTATACGTACCCAAAAATGATGCCATTAGAAAATACAGCTTGCCTCACAAAAATGAAGTCCTCACATGGCTGTCAGTGGAAGAATCAAAAAAAATATGGATCCTTCAATGAGACCTAAAAAGTAGATGGTGATTAAGGCGCGAGCAGCGGCATAACCGTCTCTCTCTTCTGTATATGTAGCTTATTTTATATGTATCATTCTTTCGTTTATTCTGATTCCTCTGTTGTTTTCTATTTCGTTTAGCGTTTGATGCTGGCATGAGACTTGACCGCAATGGCTTTCTGCGCAAAAATCCGGAACGTTAGAAGATATGAAGTACAAGCTGCTCCTCCGAAAGGGGTCGAAGTAAATTTTTACCTGGCAGACAAATTGCCAATCTTATTTACTGAAGGAACGTACACGGCGGAGGATCTGCTGACCGAGGCCGCCCAGAAATGCAGTAAGTATCCGTCAGTCCGTGTGTTGCAGGGGCCGTTGCAGGGGCCGTTGCAGGGGCCGTTGCAGGGCATTACTTGGTGTTTCCTTCAAATAAGAAATCCCTCATACAGTTTAGTGTTTTGTCTTTTTTTAGATATCTCTCCATTGTGCCACAATCTATTTGCGCTTTACAATGAGAAGGACGACCTCTGGTTGCCTCCAAATCACCTCTTCAAGATCGACACCGATACATCTCTCAAGCTTTATTATCGGGTCAGGTGAGTTGGATTTTATAATTCCGTGGTGGGTAAAAAGTACTCGAGATGTCCAATATAGGAGTTGACTAGCGAGGGTCTTGGCAGCCTGTAAATCGCCACTCTGAGGTGCGGGAAGAGGCGAGCGGAGCGTGGACTCATAAACTGTGTATCTTTCAGTGTTCCTAGTAGCCAGACAGCATAATTATTTTTTTTTAATGCTGTTTTGGCTACTAGTAATAAGGATGTGTGCCTGTAATACGCTGTCCTTATAGCTCACACGTCCCCTTTAAACCCTTTCACCCAAAACATCATACAGTTGTGTTCTCTGGGTGCGAGGCTTGTATGAAGCAGGATCCGGGCCATACAAGGTGGGTGTCGGCTGTCTTTTGGGTCCGATTACAACAAAAGATTTATCATTTGATCGAGCGTCAAAGTTGACCCATGCAGCCCTAGTCAATGTCAGAGTTCACTCATGCAGACCCTTTATACAGGCAGATACATTATTGGCTCGTTCGGGGGTCCCAAACAGGCCCCCTTGTGATGAGATCACAAGGTGCCATTCAGTTCCACAGGGCCGTCACGAATACAGAATGCAGGTTAATACTATACAGTATAATGCAATACTATGAGGTCAACAACAAAAAAATTAGGTTAAAAAAAAGTGGAATTTTTTTGTATTGTAAAAAAAAATAAAGAATTTTAAGTTTAGAAAAAAAACCAACCTTTTCCCGTATTAAAAATCAAAACAAAAAAAACCTGACACCTGTTTGGTGTCACTGCATCCATAAATGTCTGATCTATCAAAATACCGTATTTTTCGCTCTATAAGACGCACTTTTTTTCCCTCCAAATGGGGGTGAAAAAGTCAGTGTGTCTTATAGAGCGAATGTGTCGAGATCAGACCCGGCCGGAGCTGAAAAGGATCGCAAATCCTTCTCACTGAGCTGCCGGCCGTTTGCATACAAAGCCGGCACAGCAGTAGAGCAGAGCGGCCGCACAACAGCTGATTGCTGGGGGCGGGGGAGGAGCAGGGAGCAGAGCGGCCGCACAACAGCTGATTGCTGGGGGCGGGGGAGGAGCAGGGAGCAGAGCAGCCGCACAACAGCTGATGGCGGGGGGGGGGGGGGGGAGCAGCAGGGAGCAGAGCGGCCCCTACAACAGCTGATTTCTGGTGGTGGGGGAGGGGCAGGGAGCAGAGTGCCTGTACAGCAGCTGATTGCTTGGGGGGGGGGCGCAGAGCGGCTGCTCCCCCCTGCCTCAGCAGTCAGCTGTATGTACAGACACTCTCACATCTAGCAGCTACATAGGAGAGGGAGGGGCAGAGGGAGAAAGAGCTGCCTGTATTGTGTATATATTTGTGCCTAGTTATGCATAACCATAATGATACATGCCATGCAGGGTTCCTGGAAAGTTGGGTGACAACTAATGGAATCATTACATTGTCACTCAGCTCTTCCAGGATCCTGAATGCCAACTGCAGAGTTAGGCAAGCATGTATACCACATGCATTGCCATAACTATTCAACGTGGGATTCAGGGCTCCTGGAAAGCTGGATGACAAGTAATGAGATCACCATTACATTTATACTCAGCTTTCCTGGATCCTGAATGACAGGTTGACCTAGTGGAATATACTTCATTCCGAGGCGGTACTACTGCTCTTTATTCCTCCTGTAATACCTCCCTCACTGCCTGGTCTGGGGAGTTCAAAATATTTTTCTCCTATTTTCCTCCTCTAAAACACAGGTGCGTCTTATCATCAGGTGCGTCTTATAAAGCGAAAAATACGGGTAACTCATTATTTGTCCCGAATGGTGAATGTCATTCGATAAAATAAATACAAAATGCCAGAATTGCGCCTTTTTTGGTCACCCTGTATCTAAGAAAAAATAAAATAAAAAGCCATCAAAAAGTCATATGTATGCCGAAATGGTACCAATAGAGACTGCAGCTCGTCCCACTTAAAAAGGAGCCCTCGCACAACCCAAACAGTGGGAAAATGTTTAACATTTATGGTGGTCAGGTGATGGCAACAGAAAATATTATATATACATATGTATAGTGTGTGTGTGTGTGTGTGTGTGTGTGTGTGTGTGTGTGTGTGTGTGTATATAAAATATATTAATATAGTATGTGTGTGTATATATTTTTCAGCATGTTTTTTTCAGATATTTTATTTTCCCCAGTCGTCTCCACGACAGCACCACCTGAGATAGCCTCCTCATGGTTGGACAGGAACACACCGAGAGGTTAAAAGCTCCCCCCTTTCCCACCTTTCTCAGGAGGCAGGATCCCTGAGAGGTGCTGGTGGAGACTCCAGCATGAAGAAACTCACCGACAGATCGGAGGGCAGTGGGTCGGCCTGTCCTCCCTTCTTGACGAGTGGCTCCCGGGACGCCACATGGGATGGTTTCCCCGGGCCAGATTCCCCCCGTGGTGGCCCATGGGGGGTACAAAGCAGGGGCCTCAGCTTTCCTCCTCCGTCTACTAGGACCGGGCGCGGCGCCGGAGGGGGCAGGGGGCCGCGTCACATGACTGACGCAATGACGTCATCGCGTCGGCATCGGAGGATGTGGGGAGGGGGCAGGGCTTGGCATAGAGGCCCCAAATTTGAAAAAGGAGCCTGAGAGAAGATCTACAGGACAGGTAAGCCATTGCTTTTAAGCTGGCTTGTATTGCTCCAAAGTGTCTGCAGCACTGGTTGTCAATGAGTGCTCCAGCACTGGACATCACTGAATCTTCAGCTACAGCGGGGGCCGTAAGTAGCCAGAGGGGCAAAAAGTTTTATGCAAAAATCCAATGCTGCATCCTTATCCGCAAAGGGGGGGTTAAAAGAGATGTCCCTCCTAGAACGAAACCTAAAAAAAGTGCAGAGTGCGGATCGAGACTGCCAGCTACATATGAGAGGCCTCTATGCAAGGCATGCGTAGCCAGGCTAGTTAAAGAGGAATCAAGGGGATTCCTAGGAGATGTCAGGAAGCTGGTCAAGGAGGAAGTGCGGTCAGCTCTGACATCGCAATTGGCGCCCCCAGCGGGGCATCCAGGGCTAAGCGCCAGAAAAAGTCATATAGCTCGGAAGAATATTCAGACTCCGAAAGAAGCTCCCGAAGAGTCCTCAGATGAAGAGTACACAAAATATGTATTTCATCAGGAGGACTTAGCGGAGCTCATTAAATCAGTCAGGGCCACCCTCAAAATGGAGGAACCCAGAGAGCCGCGTACAATCCAAGACGAGATTTTCCGGGGATTAGGGGAAAGACGCAGACATACCTTCACAGTCCATAATAACATTTCCAAGCTGATGCAGAAGGAATGGAAAAAACCCAATGCGGGATCCTTCTCCTCCAGGGGGGTTAAAAGGCAATACCCGTTCGAGGAAGAGGTGTGCGCAAGCTGGGAAGAGATACCCAGAGTGGATGTCCCGGTGGCCAAAGTGGCGAAAAAGACAACCCTGCCCTTTAAAGACGCCATGCAACTAAGATATCCAATGGATCGGAAGGCCAAGGGCCTCCTGAGAAGATTTTGGGAAGCAGCAGTACCCTCAGACTGGGGGTCGCAGCCACATGTGTGGCCAGGACCCTAGGAGTATGGCTGGAGCAGCTGGAGCTCCACATAGCTAACAAGACACCAAGGGAGCAAATTATAAATTCTCTTCCTATTCTAAAAATGGCCACAAATTTTCTGGCAGACGCATCGGCGGAGACGGTAAAGCTCTCAGCAAAGGCGACAGCCCTGTCCAAATCAGCCAGAAGAGTTTTATGGCTAAAATCCTGGTCGGGCGATTTAGCCTCAAAAAACAAATTGTGCTCGCTTCCATTCTATGGCCAGTTTCTCTTTGGCTCAGATCTCGACAAAATCCTCGAGAAGGCATCCGACAGGAAGAAGGGATTCCCAGAGGAGAAACAACAGAAGGGAAAGACCTTTTTTCGGGCCCCAGCGCAGCAGTCCGAGTCATATAGGGGCAAGGGCAAGACAGGCCGCTGGAGTTACCCCAAGGGGGGTAGAGGGAGGAATTTCCTCTTCAACCCCCACCAGCGGGACCCAACAAAACAAAAACCCTGAAGCCATCCCAGTGGGGGCGAGACTGGGAAGCTTTGTGGATCAATGGGCCTCAATCTGCGAGGGCTCATGGATCCCGGAGATCCTACAGCAGGGATACCAAATAGAACTGGTGTCCCTCCCCAAAAGGAAATACGTTACCACAGGAGGCTCAGCACAACAACTACGCCTACTCCAGCAGAGCGTTCGGGACTTTCTACATTCAAACGCAGTATCCTTTGTACCCCTGAATGAAGAGACTCGGGGTCATTACTCCAAACTCTTCCTGATAAGGAAACCTATGTGGAAAGTCACGCATGATAATCAACTTAAAGCCCCTGAACGCCTTTATCAGATATCGGAAGTTCAAGATAGAGTCAATCTCCTCAGCAGTGAAGCTGATACCAAGGGGAGCCTATATGGCATCTATAGATTTAAAGGACGCGTACTTTCATGTGCCGATCCACAGGGATTCTCAGAAGTACCCGAGGTTCGCACTAGACAGGGGCAGAAGAGCAAGTCATCTTCAGTTCAGATGCCTTCCCTTCGGGATTTGCTCAGCGCCCCGAATTTTTACAAAAATTATGGCAGAGGTAGCAGCGTACCTAAGGCAAAGATCAATCCTAATAATACCTTATCTGGATGACATCCTGATCGTAACAGGGTCCAGAGAGCTCTTAGCGGAACACCTGGCGACAGTTCTCGATCTGCTCCAGTTCCTAGGTTGAATAATAAACTAGGAGAAAGCCAGCTTAGATCCCAGCAGAAGGTATTCTTGGGCATAACGCTCGACTCGGAGGCTCAATGCTCCTTTCTTCCCGAGATAAAAATACAGAAGATCTTTCAACTAGTCAGGGCCTTTCTACGGAGGTGGTCATGTACAGTCCGGGAGGCCATGTCCCTCCTAGGGAGCCTGACATCCTGCATCCCTGGGGTAGCATCAGCCCAAGTGCACACCAGACCCCTGCAGATTGCAATCCTTTCAGTCTGGGACAGAAGACAGTCCTCACTAGGAACAAAAATGTGCATCAAGAACTCAGTGAAGATATCCCTGCGCTGGTGGATGTCCCCAGTGAACCTGTGAAGGGGAGTCCACTGGATACAGAACCCAGCCACACACATCACGACAGATGCAAGTGCCTAGGAGTGAGGGGCGCACGTGGGGGACCAACTTCTACAAGGTCCCTGGCCACAGGAGATAAGAGGTCAATCATCAAATTACAGAGAACTCCAGGCGGTTTGCAAGGCCCTCCAACAGCTGGGGGACTCAATAAGCAACACATAAAAATCCTGTCGGCGCCAAGGGGGAACAAGGTCACCAGCCCTACAGGGCATCTCGCAAAAGATCTTCCGCTGAGCAGAGGGCCGAGTCCTCCCAATCTCGGCAACACATCTAAAAGGATCGCTGAACCAAAGAGCAGATTTCCTCAGCAGAAGACGTATAGACCCAGGAGAGTGGTCTCTCTCTCAGGAGGTGTTCAGAATCCTATCAGACAGGTGGGGACCCCCACAACTAGATCTATTTGCAACCAAAGAGAACGCCAAGGTGAAGAACTTCTTCTCCCTCAGACCAGGGGACCAGCCAACAGCGGTAGACGCCCTGAGTCACAATTGGGGAAGAAAGCTGGTGTATGTCTTTCCTCCAATACCGTTGATTCCAAAAGTGTTGCTATACTTCAGATCACAGAGATGCACGCTGATTCTAGTGGCCCCCTTCTGGCCGAGGAGGAGCTGGTTCGGCCTTCTAAGAACATTAAGCATCCAGGACCCAGTCATCTTCCTTGCCCAGGCAGATCTACTGACGCAGGGGCCTCTGAGCTACCCGAATATAGACCATCTCCACCTAACAGCATGGATCTTGAAGAATCCGCACTGAGAAGGAGGTTCTCTGAGAAAGTGATCGGGACCCTAATGTCAAGTAGGAAGAAAACAACCAACCTTATTTATCAAAAAGTTTGGAGGAAGTTTATCTCATGGAGGCAGGGAAGAGAATTCCGGGGCTCCCTTCAGGACATCTCCTTAATCCTGGAGTTCTTGCAGGAGGGCCTGGATATGGGCCTCTCCCCAAGCACCTTAAGAGTTTAGGTCGCAGCCCTTAGGCCTCATGTCCACGGGGAAAATCAAATCTGCTCCGGATTTGTAACGCGGATTTGGGCCGCGGATGCAGTGCGGATGAGCTTAAAATAGTATTTTATTGCATGCGGATGACACGCGGATGCGTTTTTTTTCACGCGTGTATGCACGCGGATGGCATTTTTGCATCTGCGCGTGAAAAAAAATGCAAGGCCACTGAAAAAGAAGCCAAACTTGTAATCCGCATGCAGATTTCACGCACCCAAATAAATGGCATTTAACACCCGCAGCGGATTTCCCGCACCCCATAGAGATCAATGGGGCCATCCGGAGCGTGATCCGCACCTAAATGGAGCATGTCCATTTTTTTTCATGCTCCATGATTTTTCTAATTCACATTTATTGACCATCCGCGGGTATTTAGCTACCCGCGGGTGGTCAATGCATTCCTATGGGGCGCGGATCCGCGCGCGGGTGATCCGCTGCGGATTTTAATTATTATTTTCCCCGTGGACATGAGGCCTTAGTGCTCTATTCGACCCCAAGTTATCAGAGAGCAGGTGGATTAGCAGATTCCTGACAGCAGCAGATAGGTTATGACCTAGGCCCACAAATATATTTCCGGACTGGAATCTAAATTGGGTCCTGAAAGCTATGTCAGCAGAACCCTTCGAAAAGATCGAAGCGCTTTCAATAAGAATGCTCATGATCAAAACAGTTTTCCTGGTGACCATTACCTCAGCAAGACGGGTTAGTGAACTACAGGCTCGCTCTATCCGCCACCCGTTCCTTAAAATCACCGACACAAAGTTAGTGTTCAAAACAGACCCAGCCTTTATGCCAAAGGTGGTGTCACCCTTCCATAGAGCTCAGGATGTAGTGATCCCCTCATTCTTCGATAAACCTAAAGACGAGGGGGGAAAAAACCCTAAATTGTCTGGATGTCAGGAGAGCGGTCCTGAGTTACACTAACATCACAAGTCACTGGAGACGAGACGACAATTTGTTCATCCAGTTCTTTGGCCCAAATAAAGGGAACAAAGCGGCAAAAAGCTCCATAGCCAGGTGGATCCGTCTGGCCATTGCAGAATCCTATAGGGCCCTGGGGAAAGAAGCCCCCTCTGTCATTAAAGCCCACTCCACAAGGGCAGTAGCGTCTTCATGGACCGAGCATAGTTCAGCGTCTGTTGAACAAATATGCAAGGCCGCAGTTTGGAAGAAGCCGCACACTTTTGTTAAGCATTATAGGGTAAAGGTGCAGCTGGACGAGGACGTGGCCTTTGGCCGCAAGGTCCTCTTGGCGGCAATCCCACCCTAGATAGTTTTTAGTTGGTACATCTCAGGTAGTGCTGTCGTGGAGATGACTGGGGAAATAGGTGATTATACCTACCCAATAATCGGGTTTCCAGGAGTCTCCACGACAGCACCCGTACATCTCTCCCCCCCCCCCCCCTTCCAAAAAAAATATGGATATATATATTTAAGGAAGTACTAGGAAAAAGTTACGAAATATAATTTCCTTAGGAAAAGTATAGGTTAAAATACCAGATAGGTAAAGATTTAAGTTGAGCTCCTACCCCCGGCAATTTGTTAGGAACCACTGAAGAAGGTGGGAGAGGGGGGAGCTTTTAACCTCTCGGTGTGTTCCTGTCCAACCAGTAGGAGGCGATCTCAGGTGGTGCTGTCATGGAGACTCCTGGAAACCCGATTATCGGGTAGGTATAATCAACTATTTTTTTAAAATAGTACTGAAGAATAAAACTGAATACATTTGGTATCCTGATTGAACTGACCCAAAGAACAAAGTTATCATGCTGGTTTTTGTCAGTGCATACACCTCAAAAACAATGCGCCTCCGAAGATGGCAAAAATTGTTTTTCCCCATTTCGCTTTACTTAGAATTTTTTTCAGTACATTTTATGGTACATTAAATAGTAACATTAAAAAAATACAGTTCTCCGAACAGGTAGCTGCGCTCTCAGCGCCGGATACTCCGCTCGAGGTCCTGGACACAATTACATTGCTGAAACTTCACAAGTCCCCGGCCCCAGACGGATTCTCAGATGGATACTATAAGAAGTGTTCTTCCTTTCTGGCCTCCCATCTGGTGTCTGTGTTCAATAGGGCGATGCATAATGTTTCCTTCCCATCTGGAGACACTGATTGTTACCATACCTAAACCTGGAAAGGAGAATACATCTCCCGCCAACTTTCGTCCCATCTCCCTGTTAAACACGGACGTCAAAATCTATGTGAAACTACTAAGCATTAAACTATTCTCTGTCCTCTCCTTATTAGTTGCAGCAGATCAGGTAGGGTTTGTCCCACAGAGGCCCCTGACCGTACCCGGAGGTTGCTAGACTTGGTCAGAATGGCTGAATGGCTCTGCTCCTGGCGCTTGATACAGAGAATGCTTTTGATCGGATACATTGGGGATTTCTGAAGGCTACCCTGGAGAAGTTTGGCTTCTCTGGGGCCTATTAGATCTGCTATCCTTTCTCTGTGTTCATCGCCATCCGCGAAAGTCTCTTCCTCCGGGTGCATATCAGGAAGGCAGGGCTGTCCTCTCTGACTTTTTATATTCGCTCTTCTCATGGAGCCATTAGCAGGCTGGCAGAATAGCAGCAGTTAAAATGATGATCCTTCCGCGAATTCTATATATCTTCAGAACAGTAGCAATCCCTATTACAGCAACCTTCCTTACTAAACTTCAGGCTATTATTAATAAATTTATCTGGGGAGGAGCGGACGCCAGAATTAAATTCTCTACTCTAGCGAAACCATATGAGTTGGGAGGCATGAGGGCACCTGACGTCAAGAGATATTTTGCTACTGCTATATTAGATCAAACTAAGCAGTGGTGGGCTGCCCCATCACATGAAAAATGGGTTTCTATAGAGACCGCAGCCTTAGGCGTTCCCCCTTCTTGGGGCTAAGCCCCCCCCCTCTTTACCGACTCATGCCCTCCCGAGCCTCCACATTTTGGTCCAAATCTGGAACCAATTGGTCTCCTCATCTTCTAGTGCGGTCCCGATCTCTGTTCTCCCTTTACGATTCCTCTCCTCCTTGCTCTCGGAATTTGATTTCGGGGTGTGGGAGTCCTCAAGTATTAAAAGAATTGGAGATCTTTATAAAAACAATGTCGTGTTGGATCGCTCCACTTTGAGCCAGACATTTAAACTCCCTAGTAAGTTGGGTTTTGCCCACCTGAGATTAAGAGATGTTTTACAAACACTTGATATTTGGAGCCAACTGTTCCCTAAAGCGGCCTTCATCTTCTGCTAACTCTCATTGAGTGCATCTTGAGGCATATCCGCATTTTATGATGACTCGTTCTTACCGGACTCTCAAAATAAGTCCATACAAATTACTTTGTGGAAAATAGACCTTAAGTAGCAGTTCAGTTTGAGTGAGTGGAACCAAGCCCTTGCCTGGACGAAAAAAGTTTTGCATGGTATTGCCCATTGGGAAGCATCGCAGTAGATATTCCTGCATTGGTACTTGACACCATAAAGATGTCCCCGAGACTTGCTGGAGGGAATGTGGCGCATAGGGGACATACTTCCACATGTGGTGGTCGTGCCCAGTTAGTCGCTTCTTCTGGAATGTGGTTTTTGATTTTATCTACTTGGTATCCCGTCACTTTATGTCCCCAGATTCAGCGCTGGCCCTTTATTTTTTTTTAAACGCAAATGAATTGTCCCCCTTCTATTCAGTCCTCACCTCACACGTCATCCTTGCATCCCGACTAACAATAGCCAAACATTGGAAGTCAAGGGGGACCCCCTCGATATTTGAGGTCAAAAATTCGGTGAATCAAACATATATCACCTCGAAGAAGCTAATTCTCGCAAATATGTCACTAAGTCCTCATGGATGACCTCTTGGGCAACGTGGACAGACTTTATGGTGCCAAACCCTTCATAGTTACGATCTGTGGTGCTGGGGATTGTGTTGACAGACAGGGGATGCCTCGGCTGGGGATGGTGGACTCGGGGAAACCTGTTTGAACCTGATGAACCTCCTCTCTCTAGACAGTCCTGTCTTGTAATGTGTATGCTTATGTTGAATTCTGTCCCTAGTTATGGCACTGTGCCTCTTTTTGTTCAAGTATGATTTCTTTATTTTGAAAAATACTCTTTAATAAAAATATATAATTATTACAAAAAATAATAATACAGTTCATCCTGCAAAAAACGAGCCTTCAGACAGTTATGTCAACAGAAAAATAAAAGTTATGAGTTTTTCGAAAGTGGGGAGGAGAAACCAAGAATCGCAAAAAGGAAAAAAAAAAGGGCTGCGTCCTTAAGGGGTTAAACTGAAGATATGTGTGGTGGGGAAAATTATTTAGCTTTCCACAACCTACTTCCTTTATAGTAATCCCACAGAAACACACTGACACACATCGCTTCAGGACAAAGTAGGAGACCTTCTCCTGTCTGTATTGCTGCAGTCAGCTGATGTCATCATTTCATAGAGCTGATGACATCACTCATTTTACTTTAACAGACCATACATAAAAAAAACCTGTAATCGCTGTGTGGGAAATCTAGCTTAACCGGACAGCGAGGGGGTATTCTCATAAATGGGACGTCATTAAATAGGAAGTTTTGGGTTTCCTTTTCTATTATCAATTTCCTTTTAAGAAACATGATGTTTCAGTACTCCATGGAGTTTCCACACAGACGGCCATTGCCTATAATGGTTGTCCAAGTGACCCCTTGGGAAAAGCATAGTAGAGCTGACAGAAGACAAAGGGGAAAATTAGGCAAGATGAGCCTAATACATGAGGAGGTGCATGGCTCTTGGTGCATTAGGTACATCTCGGCTATGGATGAATATCTTGGCCTGACTGCGGTTATTGTGACCCAATCACCCGGCATCATAGATTTGATGCCCCGAATTCGGGTTGGGATACTTGCACCCGGGCCGAAGCGCTCATCCATTGGATGGGGATGCATAAACGCAGCCAGAATACGCTCTTGTGTCACCGGCCTTACTGTATTACTGTGAGCGGCTATCTGAAGGCCAAGGAGGTTTCTGAACATTTACAGAGAGGCTGCCGACAGGAAAAAGAAAAGTGCGGCCTGCTGGAAGTCATCGATGATACTTTCCTCTAATAGGATATCCGTTCCTTATATGTATCATTCAGTTGTTTGGTATTGCTACATACACATTTGTCAACCCCAATACGATATAGATAATATCAGCTGTGTTCATCCCTCCTGCAGAATACGTCATGTCCCGGGGTGTTCAAAAATGACTAATATCACGCAGAGCGAAAAATGATAAGAGATGATGTAACTTCTTGTACGGTGAGAGGAGTGAAACCGCTGCAGCTGAGTACTTAAGGCCATGAAAAGGGCATTGGGGTGTGATCTGCCGCATTACTGCGCATGCGGTGGGGTGGGAATAGTCTTTGAACAAAGACATAAAAAAAGTAGTATAGATGCAGGAATCATCCGCGTCATGGAATACCTGAAATGTTCTGATTTGTCGTGGATTTTGGGTTTTTGTCATAATAGTAATTTCTGAGATTCTTGTGTTTTAGTTGTTTTTGTCCAAAACCATTTCTGTATTCCATTACGATCCCGTATTGTGTTTTAGCACTGGAGGCCAAAGGAATAAAGAAATAGTTTTGGATAAACAGAACTAAAAACACAAGAATCTCAACACTCCGTCTTAAAAATCCCCCCCTAAATTTGAGATCTTGAAGTGCATTGAAGTTTTTGTTCCCAGCCGGCCGCTCAGGGTTGGGGATTTTATATTAAAAACAAAAAAATGTATATTTAACTCTAAATCGCTTGATTCAGCGGGGTGTGCCTTTTATTATCTTTGTATATCAAAACACAATAAGGGTGCCTTCGCGCTTGCGAGAAAATCGTGCATTTTTTGAGTGATGCGAGAGTGCAGAATTATGAAAGCAATGATTTTCAATGGTTTCCTTCACATTTGCGATGTTGCGAGTAAAAAAACAAACTTTCGGTGTGCCCTATCTCTGCAAATTGCGTTTTTTTTTAATCTCCCATGTTTCCCTAGGGAGCCTCCTTTTTATCCCATCAGAAAGCGGGAACTTGCGATTTCCATGCGATGCGTTTTTATCATTAGAAAGTCCTATTGACTTTCGCGATAAAACATTGCAGTAAAATCGCAAGTGGCAGCCATGTTTTTGCGAAAAAAAGCAGTTCTGATGCTCAGAAATCGTGGGGAAAAAGTTACGATTTTGCCGCGATTTTTCATGCAGCGATATCACGATCGCCAGTGTGAAGGAGCCCTAAACCTTTCGCGTGTATTTTGAGTTGCCGCGATTTGTCATTGAAAATCAAGATTTCGTCATGGAAATGTCACGGAAAAATTTTTTGAAAACCTGTGTGAAACCGGAGATGTTTTACCCCATTGATATAAAAAAGGGGTAAAAAAAAAAGTAGAAAAGAACACGTGCAACTTTTCATACAGTTTTGGGAATCAAGAGCAGAATTCTAAAGATTTCTCATTTACACTTATTTAAAAAAAACATTTCTTTCCCCAGATGTTAGAATGGCGCCCCCTGCTGTCTCTATTGTGTCAGTGTTGCATCCCTCTCTGAATATGGCTAGTGTCAAACAGCGGAGCGCGATATTGGGCTGTGAAATAGCATCTCCCATACCGTGTGATGTGTTTTCCGGCCCCATCAAAGACAATAGGCGAGGCGTTCCGAGGAAACGCCTAAAAATAGGGAATGCCGCAATTTATTTTTTATTTTTTTGCCTGCGGTGTTGAAAAAAAATCGCCCATTCAAAAGAATCGGGTTCATATTCGTGTAAGATTTATGCATCTCGTAAAGCACAAATCTGGCGCCATTTTCTCATCCAATGTGGAGGGATCCTTGGTGCGGCGGCTCTTGATGCCCGAAGAGATGCTGAACAAGCGATTAGAGAGGAAATGAGTCAAAACTCGTTCAAATGAACGAAATTGAGCGATAATTGTCCAGTGTAAATGCAAAAACATCGTTTACTGTTCGTTATCGCTGACTTTCAGCCAGCATAGAAATCGTCGCTGGATCGCGGGTTTGTCGTTTAGTGGAAACGCTCAGCAATGAGCGAAAAGCCCGCAATACGGCGGTGAGGTCCGACAGTCTAAACGCTCTGCGAGCTCGCTAACGACCTTAGCGGTAACGTCAGCACTTGTGCCGTCGTTTATGTGACTGTCGTTCTGTGTAATGGTGACATTACTGCACAGAAGGAAGACTGTGTGACCACCAGGTGAAGCCGACCCAGGCTCCTCAATAGAAACAGCAGGTGGCGCTATTCTAATTTTAGTCCTGGTTTTTCTAAGTTTAGAAACTATTTTTTAAGTAAGTGCAAATGCAAAACATGTTATGGGTTGGATTTAAAGGCCTTGTCCTTTTAGGCTATTCCATCAGTAGCAGATCGGCAGGGGCCCACCGCCTGGGACGCCTGCTGATCCGCTGCTTGCTAGGCTAGTGTACTTGTATACTGAGCGGATGTCTGCAGACGACTCATACAGGCAGATCTGGTTGTAGAATTCTTTGCCATTAAAGGATTTTCCATCTGTGCATAAATAAAGCTGCATTGCTGTGTATAGGACAAGTTCTACAACTTTCTAATATACTTTTGTGTTTCTCTCAGTTTTCAAGATCTGTGCTTGCTGTTAGTGAATGAGTGACTTGTTTACGTTCACATCAGCTGAGAAGTGCATACAATTCTATCCAGTCTAGTCTATAATGTGTGGGATACACAGCCTGGACGCCAGACTAATGGCTCTTGGACATAGGAAGACAGTCAGCTAAACGAGCGCTGACATCGCCACTAAGGTCATTGGCGCTAGTGCAGAGCGTTTAGACAGACCGACTTTGCCATTGGATTGCTGAGTTCTTGCTCAGCACTTCACCTTTAATGTGAAGCGGGGAGCGTTTACACGGAACGGGAAACCGACAATCGTTTTTATGCTGACTGAAAGTCAGCGATAACGGACTGCGAATAAATAGTGAGCGATTTATTTTTTCGCATTTGCGCTGCACGGTTATCACTTTTGAGCGATTATCGTCCCATATAAATGGCCAGTAATACATTTTGACAAACTACTAGAGAGACTTGTGCAGCTGCTGCTGATGTGCTGTAACCCACAAAGTATTGTCTGGACTGGCTACAATTGTAATAAACACTCAGTTGGAGGGCAGAACTAGCCGTGTGCAGGTTTACTGCTCTGCATTTACATAAACAAGAGGGTTCTCACTCACTGACCGAATAAAATCACGGAGGTGAGAGAAAAAAATGTACAAAGACCTTCACTGCCTTTACACTGTGCCATAAGAGGGCTGTATAACTCTGGAGGGCAGAGAGCTGAGAAAGCTGCTATTACAGAGCGCTGTAATTCACTCTGGATTAATTTTCTGCTCCTATTAATGAAGGGGAACAGACCAGCAGCTACACTGAGAAAGGGTGAGAAAGCTGTGTAGTATTGAGTGGGTGTGGTTATGCTACACAGCCTCTGACAGAGGAGAGGCGGAGCTGAGCCAGACCAGGTTGATTAGTGTTGGGAACACTCACAAGCCATAAGCTTGAATGTAGGAGGCTTTCTAAATGCATGGGAAGGAAATCTCAATTCAAAAAACAGATCAGTGCTTTGTTTTTGTCTGCGGGGACTTGATATGTGTTCATGCACTAAATTTCCACGGCCTTAAAGGGAGTACTCTCATTATAATTATGTGAACAGGAATCGAGAGAAGAGAGGACCAGAAAGTTGGTTGCAAAGGTCACGGAAATCCCCAGTTTTGTGAGTGAAGGTTCAACCATTAGGGGACATTGTATGCATAAAATAGGACATTTGTGCAAGCCTTCTTTACAGACTGCAGCCAATATTGTTAATGTTCAGTATCTGGTCAGCATCTGGGTGACTCTTGTTACATACTTAGTATTTGTCAGGCTTGCCCTCAGTTGCTCTGTGTGATGTAACCGCGTTTGTTCCCATTTTCACAGGGTTTACTGTTCTAGATTCACAGGCCGCTTCTCATGTTTGGAAGGGAAGACTCTCAGCCCTATTTGGTTTTGTTTTCGCGATGCCTTTCTGAGAGGCTCACAGAGGTTGCCGTCTGTCTTCCTTCTTCCGCTTGTGTGAGATTGCATCTGACCTCAGTGGTTTCTTGCAGCACGCACACCCTGCGGTGCGGTCCACGTGTTACAAGTTGTACACAGCGACATCAATGGATCCTAAAGACACCCTAGTGGTGAAATTTAGAACTTTTTTTGGGGTTCTAGTAAATCGACAGATGTAAATAATCCTATAGGACCCAAGCCTTACAGGCAACATTGAAGCTGGCACTCCTATTTTTTCACCTTATCAGCCCTTGATTATTAATGTCAGCCATCTACCCAGAGGTCTATATCGGCGATCTTCAGATTTGCCCCTCTCCAGCTTTTGTGAAACTACAGATTCCAGCATGCCCTGACAGCTTGAAGGAGTTGTAGTTTAAGAGGTTCACGCATTTTCCTTAACCTGTGGCTTCCCAGCTGTAACAGAACTACATCTCCCAGCATGCCCTGTCTACTTGTGGCCTTCAGGGCATTATGGGAGTTACAGTTTTGCAAAATCTCTGGAAAGCTGCAGGTTGGGAAATGTTACTATAAACTCTCGCTCATGCAAATGGTCTTTGAACCCGCAAGTGCTGAACTGTAGGAGATCCTGTACAATTGGGAGTTTAAAGAAATATTTTCACTCATCCATTCATTTATCCATTGGTTTTGGGATCCTGACAAGAACCATTGACCTCGGTTGCTGCTTTTATGGATGCCCACAGTGGGTAGAAGTTGTTTGGAACAATGGCTGGGCATGTGTGCCATCTGCCAGACAAGTCTATGGGAGATGCTGAAACAACGTAGTGAGCCTGCCCTCTGGTTATTGTTACATGGGTCCTTATTCCAGTGGGTTAATAATGAAGCCATACGCTTATTGGGGTAGTATAGTGTACATTGTGCAGGTAGAATTGCCCTATAGTGCTGTGGGGAAGGATGGGGGGGGGGGTGCTGTGGGGTGCTGCATGCTCATTGGCTGCAAAATTAAAAAAAAAATATATATATATCATATATACTCAAGTATAAGCTGAGTTTTTCAGCACATTTTTTTATGTTAAAAAAGTCCCCCTCGGCTTATACTCGAGTGAGGTAAAAAAAAACAGCAATACTCACCTCCCAGCCGGCGTCTGAGCCTGGCGCGATGGTCTCCCCAGCGGTGCGACAAGCTGCTTGAGAATTCTCCCCGCTGTCATCTCCCTGCTCAGCTTTGAATTCCCCCACCGCCAGCGCTGTGTAGGGAAGCGCTGTGATTGGATCGAGCACCAGCCAATCACAGCCGGCACTCGATCATTCACAGCCATTCAGTGGATGACATCACTGAATAGCTGTGATTTGGTTTATCAAGCGCTGGCTGTGATTGGCTGGCACTCAAAGCCAAGCAGGAAGATGACAGCGGGGATAATTCTCAAGCAGCTTGCCGCACCACCGGGGAGACCATCGCACTGGGGACACAGACGCCGCCAGCTGGTAGGTGAATATTGCATTTTTTCTTTGCCTAGTATATATTTGAACATAGCTAGGCTTATGCTCGAGTCAATACGTTTTACCATTTTTTTGTGGCTTATACTCGGGTCGGCTAATACTTGAGTATATACGGGGTGTGTGTGTGTGTGTGTGTGTGTATATATGTATATGTGTGTGTGTGTGTGTGTGTATATATATATATATATATATATATGTGTGTGTATATTATCATAAAGATGGACTCTATAGAAAGTCTATGGGCCTACCTTCAACTAACGAGAAGTGACAACACTCGGATTTTCACGTTCAGAGCCGTAACCATACGCTGCAGCGGTGACTAATCTCTGTCCCTGTTATAAGTCTTCGCATTGTCCTCTAATCTTCAGTATTTCTTACAATGGGGCGTCATCTTATATACTCAGAAGTTCATTATTTCTCATTCACTCTACAACAATGACAACATAATGGGTTAATCCCAGGAGGCCATACGGGTTTCCCCTCCTATGACTTCTGTACATGTCATCAGCTGAAGGGAGAAGGGTGACAAATACTGAGCCTGTGGCTTTAAAGTGACCCTCCGGTCCTGGACAAACCAAGATGGCCATATTCCCTGATGGACACTGTGTATTAGTATGCATCATCAGTCTAAGACCTCATGTCCACGGGGAAAATCAGGCCCGCTACGGATTCTCCATGGAGAATTCGTAGCGGGTCCCTCCTGCCCCGCGGACATGAGGCATAAAAATAAGAATAAACTTACCTCTCGCCCGCTCTGGATCTTCCCTTCGCTGCGGCTCCATCTTCTCTGCGTCGCGGCCGGATCTTCTTTCTTCGGCCCGGCGGATGCGCAGGGCGCGTCGGTGGTGTGCCCCGCGCATGCGCCGGCCCGAAGAAAAAAGATCTGGCCGCGACGGAGAGAAGATGGAGCCGCGGCGAAGGGAAGATCCGGAGCAGGTGAGTAAATTCCGATTTTGGTCTTACGCGGATCCGGACGGCTTCCATAGGCTTCAATAGAAGCCCGCGGGAGCCGTCCCTGCGGGAGCCCCGCACGAAAATGGAGCATGGTCCAGATTTTTTCATGCTCCATTTTAAAAAAAATCACTTTTATTGACCATCCGCGGGTATTTATCTACCCGCAGGTGGTCAATGCATCCCTATGGGGCGTGGATCCGCGTGCAGGAGAAGAGTTAAAATCCGCTGCGGATTTTAATTCTTCTTTTGCCCGTGGACATGAGGCCTAAGACACTACATGCGGCTCTGATTGGTCAGCACTGCTCGTGCGTTCTTTGGTGGAAAGAATAGTGCAGCAGATGGAGGTGCTGAATAACAGTGTGAACAGAGCCTTAAGGTACCTAGAAATGGGATGACTTTTGGGTGCATAAGCACTTGACAGCCATCCCATGGGCTACCACCCAACTATCACGCCTAATCATCTATGAGCGACTACCTGCTTACGGTGAATGACGGTGGGCGGCCAGAAATTATTTCCAGCACGCTCCACCTCCATTCACTGAACAAGTTGCTCTTGTATGAAAGCACAGGAGCCATTAGGTCGACTGTTCAATACTTAAAGGGGTTGTCTCGCGGCAGCAAGTGCGGTTATACACTTCTGTATGGCCATATTAATGCACTTTGTAATATACATCGTGCATTAAATATGAGCCATACAGAAGTTATTCACTTACCTGCTCCGTTGCTGGCGTCCCCGTCGCCATGGATCCGTCTAATTCTGATGTCTTCTTGCGTTTTTAGACGCGCTTGCGCTGTGCGGTCTTCTCCCCTTCTGCTCTGTCCGGCACGAGTGGCGTTATGGCTCCGCCCCCTTCTACACGTCATCGCGTAGCTCCGCCCCATCACGTGTGCCGATTCCAGCCAATCAGGAGGCTGGAATCGGCAATGGACCGCACAGAGCCCACGGTGCACCATGGGTTTCTTTTTTTTTAAACACATCCCTTGGGGTTGTCCTGCGCCGAACGGGGGGCCCATGGAAAAAAAAAAACCTGTTTCGGCGCGAGACAACCCCTTTAAGCACCCAACAACTGCCCTATGTAAAGTAAGTCATGTTACACTTTGCTTCATCTGTACTCAATGGTGGGCAAAACCAGTAAGATGCAGTCGTTTCCTAACAAACTGGTGTGAAAATATTGCACTGGGCATGGAGCGTGCGCAGCAGCAAGTGATTCCCCAAGGTTTGCGCTTGAGAAGCGAAGTGCCTCTGATGCTTCAGTACAGTAGTAGAGGGTTCTCGCTTCTGGGGGAAGATACCGTATCTCCGTACAACTCCACTAAACGCTGTATTAGGGTGGTAAGACCCTATAGATGTCTATATGCACCGTATTGCATTCAGCTCACACCTGTTTGGAGCGTTGTGTACAACTGCTCACCTGAAAAGTATTTGTGGCTTATTAAATGGGACCAGTCTTTCAGTATCAACCGTATTACATAGTAACATAGTATGTTAGGCTGAATGAAGACCATGTCCATCCAGTTCAGCCTGCTTCCACCCTCCCTTGTTGATCCAGAGGAAGGCAAAAAAAAAACAATGATGCAGAAGCCAATTTAGCCTATTTGGGGGAAAACTTCCTTACCGACTCCATAATTGCAGTCAGAATAATCCCTGGATCAACGTTTGATAGTTCCCACCCGACTGTAAGAACCGGATCAACAACCCTGCTGGTCATCTAATGTCTATATCCTGTAATATCCTAGCACTCTAGAAAGGCATCAAGTCCCCTCTTAAACTCCAACATTGAATTTTGCCATCACCACGTCCTCAGGCAGAGAGTTCCACAGTCTCACTGCTCTTACAGTAAAGAACCCCCAGGTTCTGTGTTGGTGATGAAACCTTCTTTCCTCTAACCGTAGAGGGCGCCCCCGTGTTACAGTCTCAGTATTAATCAATGATCTGACAATTCCAGTAAAATTATGTTTCATTTTCCCATTTTTAGATTCATTTTTACAAACTGGCACGGCACAAATGAGAATGAGCCATCAGTCTGGAGATATTACCCTAAAAGGCAGAAAGACCACTATGATACAAAGCAGGGGCCGGATGGGACCCCGATCCTTGATGCCAGCTCACTGGATTATATTTTTGCACAGGTAGGTCCAATAATTTATTTTGTGATGCTCATTAAACATTTTATAACCTTTCCATGAAGATCTTATGAACAGAGGTGCGCCGAGCTGAGGGGGCTTTAAGGACCTGGAGGTGGGATATCCTAACACCTCCCCTCCCAGCTGACACGCAGTTGGATTGTAGATGCCAGGGCTTTCACTAGTATAGGTTTGATATACCTCTATAACTGTAGTTGGCGCCCGCTTGTCCTTTTTCAGGTGCACCACACACAGCGCCTTGTGAAGCTCCGCACCTGACCGCAGGTCTACTGTCATACATATACTGGAGTAGACACTACCTTCCTCCATTCCATTTATGATGGCGGGTCCGAATAGCTGGCATATCTGATCCAGATTTGGGCTGCACTCTGCCATTTGAGGACCGCTGGTGTATAGGATTACTTGCAGCATGTCACCTGTATATAATGTGTTTATGGTCAGAACTTGTGAAACTGAAACATGGATATTTTCATCCTTTCCTTCCCCCTTTCCTTCCTAATACTGTCTTTAGGGCCAGTACGAGTTGGTGAAATGTCTGGCACCTCTTCGAGATCCAAAAAATGACCACGAGATGCATGAAATAGAGAATGAGTGCCTGGGCATGGCAGTCCTGGCCATTTCTCACTACGCTATCAAGAAGAACATACAGCTGCCAGAACTTCCCAAAGATATAAGGTTGGTGATCGGCTGCCAGCAGACGCCTGCAATAGTAGTAGAAGAATTGGATGTCTTGGTCCAATGACTTAGGCTTCTCTGCAGTAGTTCTTCCTATCTATTCCGGACACTGGGTGTGTATAATATATACAATACTGTACAATGTAATTGGAACAAACCGAATAATAAAGAGACGACCGTAATGTCATAAAGTCTAATTTGTTTCGCACATTTTAGTACATGATGTGTCCTCATTTTGCTGCGATTAGTGGCTTTTCCCTTCTATGGACCTTTTACGCAGGGCAATTATCATTCAGAATCTTTCGGGTTGCTGCGCTCCCACGGGACTCTGAACAATAATCGTCCCGTGTAAACGCATGGAGCAACCGTACCAGAATTATTCTGTATGCAGAAAGCTGAACGACACGCCAGGAAGTGACAGCAGTCATTCGCTTTTGATTGACCGTCTGCTTACTATGAATGGAGGGAGAGCGCTCGCCGGCCCCTCCGCCTCCACTCTGGCAGCGCTGTGAGCGAGCATCGCTGGGATGTGCTGTCGGGCATTGTTTGCCCGACAGCACCTTCTGTATAAAAGGACCATTAGGCATAGATTCTACCACTTGTCTGCACATCTTCCCTCTTCTGCACGCCTGTGCTTCTAATCAGAGCTTGCTGGTTAGTGTGGTGCGAGGAGGTCGGTCTCCTCGGTTGGTTTGACGCCTTTAGATTGAGTTATGTTCTTGATCTGGATCCCCCACACATCACAAGTATAAGTGATCACTGCGTTCCGCTGTGCCGTCTATGTGCCGGATGTTACATTATGCATCTATACTAAGGAGGGCAGATACGAGCCCTCGTATAGAACAAACTATGATGAGATCTATACAGTCGTGTTTGTAGAGCTTTCCTCGGGTGAAGCGCCGACCTCTGTATCTCGAGCTCCGTAAATCTCTCTCATTTCTCCCAATTATTTTTTTTTTCAGCTACAAAAGATATATTCCCGAAACCTTAAACAGAACCATCAAACAGAGGAACATTCTCACCCGGCTGAGGATCAACAACGTCTTCAGGAACTTCTTGAAAGAATTTAACAACAAAACCATCTGCGACAGCAGCGTCTCGCCCCACGACCTAAAGGTGAAGTACATGTCCACCCTGGAGACGTTAACCAAAAACTACGGAGCGGAGATCTTCGAGACGACGTCCTTAAACATTACTTCAGAAAAGCCGTATGAAAGTCAGGAAGTGCATGAAGTGATGGTCACCGGGAACGACGGGATTATGTGGAGGCTGAAACCAGCGGTACGTAGCGGGAAAATAGAATGATTGCCTATCTGAGCGCTGCTTTGCATTGATAAAGTTTCATGAAATGAGCGTATATTGTGCTTTGATCATCACTGGGCTCAGCAAAATGCTAATTTACTGGTCAAGGTTTACCTCTTCCATGGATTTACCAGGGACTCGATTGCACAGTTTGAACACATTACTTGGTAGCTTCCGTAAACTTTATTTACACGAATTTGCCTTAAAGGGGTTGTCTCGCGATAGCAAGTAGGGTTAAGTACTTCTGTATGGCGATATTAATGTACTTTGTAATATACATCGTGCATTAAATATGAGCCATACAGAAGTTATTCACTTACCTTCCCTGCGCTGGCGTCCCCGTCTCCATGGCTCCGTCTAATTTAAGCGTCTAATCTCCTGATTAGACGCGCTTGCGCAGAAGGGTCTTCTCCCATCTCCTTGGAATGGCACGAGCGTCATTCTGGCTCCGCCCCCGTGTACGTGTCATTGCGTAGCTCCGCCCCCATCACATGTGCCGATTCCAGCCAATCAGGAGGCTCTCCCGCGGCTTCGGCTCTGTGATGTGCTGGCTGCCGGCCAGCCGGCGCATGCGCAGAGCGGAGCCATCATCCGGGGAGTGACATCTGCGAGCCCCGCACAGAAATAGAGCACGCCGCGATTTGTTTTCCGCGCATGATTTAACGCGGACAAATTGCGGCCGTCTGCCTAGGATTACACTTTCTAATGCAATGCTAAGGCAGTGGCCGCAGGCGGAAATTCTGCGGGAAATCCCGCCGTGGCATTTCCGCCCGTGTGCAGGGGGCCTAAGACCACAACTTTGGACATAGAATCCCAGAAACAGGGCAGATGTAAGACTCAAAGTTCATGTTGCAACTTTCACCAGGTGCGACTTTTATGAGCCAACCACATCATTATATTAGGGGTCAGTCCAGGGAATAACAGTTATGTGACTTCCAGGGAGTTTCCTTGAGTACAGGTCACTGAACCGTGTCACTTTCTGCAGTTCACAGAGTCCGATATATTTCCTAGTTGTATTATAACCAGTTTGCCAGTGGAGGAGCAGATATTACCATGAAGGCTGGAGATGCATTGCGACACACACAGGTTACATCCTATAGAGCCACATAGCATAAATATTGGCCCACCTGGTGTATACTTGTATGGCCACCGTATTATGGTGGCATAGACGGAAGCTTAGTTTGTGTAGGATGGAAGATGATCCCACTTTTGCTTATAACAAACCGTTTTGCCTCCAGCCTGAATCCAATGAAAAAGAGAAGAAGGCAAAGAAGAAGAAAGGGGACAATAAAAATAAGAGCAATTCACGGGCAAACAGTAAGAATCAGTGGACCTGCTTCTCCTACTTCCCCGAAATCACTCACATCGTTGTCAAGGAGGACACGGTCATCATCAATAACCAGGACAACAAGTGCATGGTAATACAAGAGGACGGGCCTCTTCTGTGCCGTAAGGCTCTGTTCACATCTGTGCCAAACATCACAAAATCTGTCACTTTTTTTTATCCCGACGGACCCCATTATAAATAATTGGGGTCCGCCAAGCACTGTCAGTGTCCTTAATGCAAAAGATCAAAAGTTGCGACTCATTTATAAAGAGAAACGGCACAGATGTGAACAAAGCCGTCTGTCTATCCCTATACGGACAACTGTAAGGTTACCGCTGTAGTCTCACATTTTTGGTCTTACATTAACTTTCATTATGTATATGCAATATTTTATGTAGGAGCTGAAAGTCTCCTCTCCAGAGGTGGCGCTCTCCCTCACAGCCTTGATTGATGGGTACTTCAGACTCACCGCAGACGCTCACCACTATCTCTGCACCGATGTGGCTCCTCCGCAGATTGTACACAACATAATGAATGGCTGTCATGGGCCAATATGGTAAGTGACCGGCCGCAGTTTGTTGCTGGGTAACAAAGTGGAAACTTCCTTTGTGCATAATCTATATAAACAAACCATGTGACCGGGTCCATTAGGATGAGACTTCCACTTTAAATAAACTTTTTGAGGAACCCTACTTCTGCAACGCATCTAGGACTTGAATCCCTTGATGGGTCATTAAAAAGGTCTAATCAAACTTCCAGGAATGGCGGCTACGACCCCGATCGTTTGGTTGTGCTCTTTCCAAGTTACTGAAACTTTGGCCTGTTGGGTAAACTAGTTTGTTACTGATTAGTTTCTGTCATGAGTTTGGCCCTTGCTCGGTAGATAGTTTTGAGATGCCTTCTGTGGTGACTGTTGAAGCGAATCGGGAAATCCTGTTCCTCTTTTACAGTTTAGTACTTCTGTGCTGTTCCCATTTGGTAGATTTGTTTCGCAAGTCTAAAAAGCTTCCGTCTCGCTATTAAACTTCATGTTCTCTGTGGGCCGAATCGAAGATCAGGCCCCTCACTCGGTGACGCTGATGCGGTTGAGGACACCACTGTGACGACGTAGAGAAATGCTTCCTTTTGAAGGTTGTAGGTGCGGTTCCGTCTGTCGTTACTGAGTCACATTTTTCATATCGAAGTAAATAATAATATCAAAGCCCTTAAGATCAGGGTGACATCAAGTTCCTTAACCCTTTAATGCTATATGACATACATTTACAGGTGCTGGCTGCTTCCTACAGCCAACACCCACCCACAACAGCTCCGATCAGCAGTTCGATCAGACCACTGATCGAAGCTGTTAACACTTTAAATGCCCCAATCTATGTTCGGGAGTCCCGTACGTCCCTCCTCGATGAGATTGTCTGTGGCATGGCCTGATAGATTGCTTGTCAGATAGCGGTATAATGTAATGCTATGGGATTACATCATACTGCAGGAGCGATCAAACTATCGTAAGTTGTTGTCCCCTCGGGGGACTAAAAAAAGAAAAATTAGATAAAAAAAATAAAAATAAAAGGTAATAAAAGTAAAAAAAAACCTTTTGTCGTATTTATGCGATGTGAGAGCGTGAAAATGTAGAATTCTGTAACCAATGATTTTCAATGATTTCCTTCACATTTGCAGTGTTTTCACTGTGCGATGTGGAGTGAAAAAAAAATGGCGGCATGTTCTATCTTTCTGCGTTTTTCATTTTCTCTTATCTCCCATGTTTCCCTGCGGAGTCCGCTTTTTATCATATCGTGAATCAAGAACTTGTGATTTTCCTGAGATGCGTTAACATTAGAAACTCCTATTGTCCAAATGCGGGAGAAAGTCGCAAGCGGCAGCAACGTTTTTGTAAGAAAAAGCGTCACTGATGCTCGGACAACTTAAGACCACAATTACGATTTTTGATGCGATTTTCTCACAGCGATGTCTCGATCGCCAGTGTGAAGGAGCACTTATACAGCAAACAACCCCAAACGGTATAAATTTTGGGATCGTGTCAATCGTACTGACCCAGAGAATAAAGATCCCCCAAAGATGATGTATAATAACCTTTTACTGAGCGGCGCTCCATCAGGATCCGTCGGTCGTTCCCCATCACATCAAGCTGGCTGCCCGGCCCCGAAGCCAGATGGCTGAGACTGTTCCGTAGGGCCGTATCTACAGGTCACGCTGCCCTCAGAGTCTAAATACGCCCCCTTAATGTCCCAATTATCGTCATGTTTTGCTCTTTTCTGAGCAATTGTAATTATGATAATTGGTCGGTGTTAAAAAGGAGAATATCTACGATAAAACGATCATTTATCATCAACCGTAATGCTGCAAGAATAATTATCAATGGCACTAATGAGAGATACAAACCCGCCCGGTGACATCTACACTTGGCATTGCTGCCTCGTACACAGCCTGGTGCTCGTATGCTGCGGTGTGGACTGTGATCCCCGAGACTCATGTGGAAATACAGTGACAGGATAGTACCACTAGAGAATGACTGGAGGATTGCTAAGGCCCTGGATAGCGACTGTATAATTCCACCGTACAGAAGCTAAATGATACCGCCTTGCAGCGATTGGATAATTGATAATACGGCTATACGTTGACTGTATAATTGCTAACACAGTCATACAATGTCTGGATAATACTGCTATACAGGGACTTAATAATTCCACCATACAGATAGTGACTAATGGATAATACCGCAATATAGCGACTTCATAATGCCGTCACATGGGCGAGGAAAAAAAATGATGACGGCTCATCTCATTGTCCCAAAAAAGCAATGTAAACAGAAGCCCCACTATGAAATGTGATTTATATCCGGTGCGATCCTGATGATGGTGATGCTTTATCCCGTTCTGTGTTTCTCTTGCAGCACGGAGTACTCCATAAATAAGCTACGACAAGAAGGCAACGAGGAGGGGATGTACGTATTGAGGTGGAGCTGCACAGATTTCAATCACATTCTTATGACTGTGGCGTGCTGCAGAATATCCCAGGTAAGTCGGATGATAGGACTGCTTTATTTCATTAGATGCGACAATACACAGAAAAGGGTTCTTTACTGTAAGAGCAGTTAGACTGTGGAACTCTCTGCCTGAGGAAGTGGTGATGGCAAAATCCATAGAGGAGTTTAAAAGGGGACTTGATGTCTTTCTAGAGCGGAAGGATTTTACAGGATTGAGACATTAGGCGACCAGCAGGGTTGTTGATCCGGTTCTTACAGTCGGGTGGGAACTATCAAACGTTGATCCAGGGATTATTCTGACTGCAATCATGGAGTCGGGAAGGAAGTTTTCTCCCAAATAGGCTAAATTGGCTTCTGCATCATTGTTTTTTTTTGCCTTCCTCTGGATCAACAAGGGAGGGTGGAACGTGGTGATGGCAAAATCCATAGAGGAGTTTAAAAGGGGACTAGATGTCTTTCTAGAGCGGAAGGATATTACAGGATATAGACATTAGGTGACCAGCAGGTTGTTGATCCGGGTCTTACAGGCAGGTAGGAACTATTAGAGGTTGATCCAGGGATTAGTCTGATTTGCCATTAGGGTGTCGGGAATGAATTTTTCCCCCAAAAGGGCTAATTGGCTCCTGCCCCTTGGGTTTTTTGCTTTCCTCTGGATCAACATGGGGGTTGTTGAAACAGGCTGAACTAGATGGACATTGCCTTCATTCAGCCTAACCTACTATGTAATAGGAACATAAGAACGCGACACGGTGGTCATAATTGTGAGCTTTTTTCCCCTCAAAAGCATTCAGACTGTTCACATTTTGCTACTTCGTATAACTAGTTTGTTTGTGCTGCTGATCATCTCCAGCCAGTCATGTATGTATATGTGAGCATATTGTATATGCATATATAAATAGATATCAATAGGTATATATGATATATTATTTATATCATTGTGGTGTATAATATCCCTCTGATATAATTTTTTTCTAATTTTTATTTTATTTTTTTGCTAGTACGAATCCAAGACCCTGAAACAATACAAAAATTTTCAAATTGAAGTCCGAGACAAAACGTACTGCTTACTGGGCTCAGAGCGCGTCTTTGACAACTTGAAGCAACTGATGGAGCACTTAAAGGGACAGGTTCTTAGGACAGACGATGTCAGCTTCTCGCTGAAAAGGTGCTGCCCTCCCAAACCAAGAGGTAAGTGCAGGGACTGTCCTACGGCGGTACCAAAATAATATCTAGAAAGCATCGTACATGATGAGAGAACCGTTCTGATATTAATCCACATCAGAGTATAACTTTAGGTGATTGGGATAAGAAGCAACAAACAAGGCTATAAACACCCGGCCAGTCTCTCCATATTTTATAGATGGCTGCACTGATTATGTCACTTTCTTAGAAGTAGCTGAATGTTAATGTTGCATATCAAATGTCCCCATCGTACATCTTCCCGTATTCTGTCTGTATTTATCGCACAGCCTAGTGAACTGGAGAGCGCAGAAAGTTCGGAGCTTTAAGAAGTTGGTCATTTTATTTTTTTATCAGTCTTTTACCTACAATGTTTCCCCAAAAATAAGACAGTCTAAGGCCGCCTGCAGACGGGCGGGTCGGATCCGTCGGCGAGGATTCTCGCCGCGGGACCAGACCCGAGCGCCTGCAGGGATCAGCGCGTACTCGCCCGCGGCTCCAGCTGTTTGATTTGCCGGGCAGCCAGCGCATGCGCAGACCGGAGCCGGCGGCGGGTGAGTGACATTTCTGTGCGGGGCTCGCAATAGGGCATGCCGCAATTTGTTTGGCACGTGAGATTTCGCACGGCCAAATCGCGGCCACCTGCATAGGATTGTGGTGTTAACGCAATCCTATGCAGGCTTCCAGCGGCGGAAATTCCGCGGGAAATTCGTGTGCAGGTGCCCTTATATTAAATTTTCACAGTGTCTTATAATACTCACCTAGCAGCCGGCATTCAGGTACCTCGCACTAGTCTCCGTCACTGCCGCAGTCTTTTCGTGTCCTCCTGCATGCCGACAGAGCATTACTTCCTGGTAGCGGGGCTTGAATACCCCGCCTCCAGCAAGCTAATGCTCTGATTGGTTAATTGAGCGCCAGCTCTGATTGGCTGACACGCCGCTCGATTAACCAATCAGTGCAGTAGCTTGCTGGAGGCGGGGTATTCAAGGGAGTAATGCTCTGTCAGCGTGCAGGAGTACACAGGAAGGACGAGGGACCCGAACGCCAGCTGCTAGGTGAGTATTGCTTTTTTTCTTCTTCATGTAGTCTAGCTAGAGCTTATTTCCGGGGTAGGGTTTATTATCAGGGAAACACGGTAATATCGGTACACATGTGGTTTGTATGTATTATTAACTAGTTGAAGGCCTTTCTTGAGATATAATCTAAGGTCTCGCTTCCCAATTCTTTCTTTATTTGTTTTACAGAAATTTCAAACCTACTGATTGCAACAAAAAAGGCAATAAGTTGGCAACCGGTGTACCACATCAGTCAGCTGAGCTTCCACCGAATTCTGAAGGATGAGATTGTACAAGTGAGTCCTATGTTCAGTCATCCAGTATATACACATTTTGTGAACCATTTCATCTTTCATGACACTGAAGCCTGTGAAGAGCCAAGAGGCACTCAATGCCGGCCAGAGATGGCATTTGCCACGATGTTCACCTTCACAACCAAATGTTGTAAATTCTCTTAAAAAAATGAAGCAATTTCACATCAGGTCTTGATGAAAAATCATACTTAATCTTGTTTCCAGAGTTCTCCCATGAAGGTCTATGTGTTTCCATGGCAACAGACTACAAACAAACCCTGTGCAGTCTGATTCTCCAGTTGTCCTCTCTTCCATCTCCTCCCTCTTTCTTGTATTACTACCGAATGAACGTTAGTAAGGGCGCTTTTACACTGAACCCTATTTTATTCAGATTCTCACTGGATCACGGGAATCTGAATGATTATTGTTCAGTGTAAATGCAGTCAGCGGAATGAACGACACACAATAATTTGTTCGCCGTTCAGTGTCCGCAGGCATAAAAATCACCCGATGATCGGCCTGTGTAAACTCCCAGTTTAATGTGAATGGAGGCGGGTGGCTGGAGCGTAAGGGAAAGATGAAAGGAAGAATGGCTGCAGGATTAGATTACACAGGGTTGTTTGTGTTTTTTTTTTACCATGGAGACACATAGGTCTGCATAGGAGCTGTATACTAAAAACAATAGGACATTTGTAATCCAGACTTAATGCAAAGTTGCTTAATTTTTCACTTTAGTTTCTTTTGCAATTATTTAAAAAAAAATGGTTATGAAAGTGTACAAAGATCAGCTATTCTTACCACGGCTAAGTTGCAGGTAGCCACACATATTCAATAGCGGTGCCCTCAGGAAAACTGTGCAGTAACATACCAGCCATTCAGAGGAATATGTGAACTTGTAATTGTGTAAAAGCTGCTGCTTGCATTGGCTATGCCTAATAGAGAGGGGGTCCTTCTACATTTTGCACCCCGTTTACTTCTACCATAGAACGTATAATGTGAGCCCACCATTCATTTGTATTGGTCCTCACTCCAAAGCTGCATTGGATGTTCCACCAGGTTCACATATTGTGTGACTCCTAGCACAATAGCTGCATGATTGAAATATATAATGTGATGTATCCTGCTGTTATCTTGCAGTTGGAGCATTTGGGAAGAGGAACCAGAACCCAGATCTATGCAGGAAAGCTCAACTACAAAGAGGAGAACGACAGTGACGTTTTCGGATCCGAAAAGGACATCAAGGTCATCCTGAAAGTACTGGACCCCAGCCACAGGGATATTTCTCTGGTTTGTGGACATTTTCTTTATCCGCACCTCCCACACTAGATGCGAATGATCAGTGCGAATGAAAGTGCTGACTGAATGTATACAGAATAAACCCCTGAAAGGTCCTGTTTCTGCTGTATGTAATGGGATTCATTGCTCAGAGCTAGTAAGTAAACATTAATGGGTTTGTCCGAGTTGTACCATCTGTGGACAACCCCTTCCCCATTAAATAAGCATATACTCACCTGCTCCTCTGTGTCCTGCGACAGTACTCTGTGCCCCACAACTGAAGTCCTGCCTGGTTAATGGGACGTCACAGGGGCTGCAGCCAATAACACAGCTGAGATCAGAAACCGGGGCCGGGGACCGAGACACAGCGGGGACAGGTCAGTATATGACCGTTTATGTTACTCAATTGGAAAGGGGTTGTACTGAGATGGTAGAACTTGGATGAATCCTTTTAAGGCCGGGTCCACATAACACTCGGGAACCAGCGAGCAAATCTGCACCAAAAACCACAATGAAAGCCGCACATGGTGCAAGAGCACTTGGTTGTGATGCTACAATCCCACGATGCTGCGGCACCCTGCAGCTGTCGGGCATGTTGGGAGTTGTAGTATGCCAACTGTTGGAGTGACACAGGTTGCCGATCACTGACACTTCACTGGAAGCAAACCTCTGGATACATGTCAGGTCTCAGGAGTATTACTTCCATTCTAAGCTCCGTTTGACTTCCTTTTTTTCCATCTTTGTTAGGCATTCTTTGAGACGGCGAGTCTGATGAGACAAGTGTCCCACAAGCATATAGTCCTGCTCCACGGTGTATGTGTACGAGATGTGGAAAGTAAGTGAGCAATATGTATTTTATACTGCTGTAGTGATTCAGAGTGGATTTTGTTTTTAGCATGGTCTCTGACCTGAGGCTATCAAGCTGTTGACTGTCTGGGCATGCTGGGAGTTGTAGTTTCACAACAGCCGGGAAGCCACAGGTTGAAAACTACTGATGTAAATGGGATATGGTGACAGACAGGGACTTGGCCACTCAAAATATTATATAGTACAGGGCTACTGGTAATGAGCAGGATCATAATGTGAAGAGGGGATGGAGACAAGTGAGAGGTCACAGACTGAGAATTAAGGCCCATTTACACGGGATGAATGTTGGGCTAACGATGCCCGACACTCGTCCTCGCACATACTCGCTCCTGTGCTGCTGCACAAGTATCGTGGCTCACAACGGGGTGCAGGAGGAGATTTCACTCCTCGCTCCTCCCCCCCACCCCCTCTCCATTGACTTAACATAGCAGCCGTTCAGTACTGAACGGCTGCTGTTTACACTGAACGCTCAGCTCATCGTCCATCGTTTATACTGCATCGTTTGCCCGACATTCATCCTGTGTAAATGGGCCTTTACACAATGAAAGAAGCGGGGTCCACAGTAGCACAGAGTATTTCGGGAGGGTGATGTGCTGCGCTCTAAGGAGGCAGTAGGTGTACACTCATTATAGTGAGAACAGGGCTCCATGGGACTGTGGTGGATAATTGTAATGTTACGAATCTCTATGAAAACTCAGTCCTACATGTTCCCTGTTGTTTCAGATATCATGGTTGAAGAATTTGTAGATTTCGGCCCTCTGGATCTGTTCATGCACCGGAAGAGTGAACATCTCACCACTCCGTGGAAATTCCAGGTTGCCAAACAGCTTGCAAGTGCTCTCAGCTATTTGGTGAGTGACACAATATCACATTCCAAACCCTGATTTATATTTGTTTGATTGCCTAAAATGATAGCGGCGCTGGGACTGTGGTATTCTCCAACCTCTGACTCTCCAGCTGTTGCAAAGCTACAAGTCCCAGCAGGATGGTAATTGAAGCTTTTACAATCGGACCATCGCAGTGACAATAATAATTGATGGTTACACTCCGCTCCGGCTCTCTAACACGGCCGCATTCAGATGCTTAATAGGCAGCGAGCATTTCTGTAATATGAGAGAGATCGATATCACTATTAATTTCCACTGTGCAGCGTTGACATCTTATACCCAGTGCTTCATGGCTCCATTAAATTACAGAGCAAATGCAATAACCTCAATTAGCGGCTCTTCATTACCGATGCTCACATCCCATTAATCCGTATTATTTGTGCCTCCCTCCTGACAGTTGCATCGGCACACGCAGCAGATTCACATTTATGTATTTCATTATTTCTGTGTTGATTTATTATTAGTAGACCAGCTTGGAGAATCGATGACTGCAAATGGGAAAAGCCACAAATATATGTGTATGTGACATTTGTAGATCCTGAAATGTTCATGTTTACTGCATGTTTTACATTTAAAGGGTCTTTCTTCACAAAAATGTTATGCCCTAGCCACAGCATATGGCATACGTGTTTGATAGGTGAGGTGTCCTCTCTGAGAGGACCTGGGGTCCCCTGCTTCCCAGTAAGTGCTGCTAGGTAGCTTTTGTATCCAAAACGTTGTAGAAACAGCTAAGTCAATAACTGTCATAGGCAAGAATTGAGAGAACCATAGACCGGCACGGTCCTATCTATTCAATGTCAGTCCGGTGGTGGACTCCTCAACAGGCAGATCGAGTCAATACCTGCGATGTACAAAGTGATGAATTCTATCTTGTACTACTTAGATTCATCCTTCATGTAGATTATTCAAGCATTTCTGTTGTATCCTTTTGCAGGAGGATAAAGACTTGGTGCACGGAAACGTCTGTACAAAGAACATTCTACTAGCCAGAGAAGGCGTTGATAACGAGTATCCATTTATAAAGCTGAGTGACCCCGGCATACCAATAACTGTGCTCACAAGACAGGGTAAGCAGAGCTGTACATATGGATCGGTCGTAATATGCTGTTTGCATTCCACTTGTAGCACTCCAGCTATTGGGAAAATACACCTCCAGTGTCCTAGCTATAGGGGACGCAATGGTCGCACTTGCAACCGGGCCCCTAAACCATGGTGGCCTGCAGGTGGATGCAATACTAACACTGGTTGCAATGGTAATTTTTTTAACAATGAGTTCGTTGTTCACTTCTAATCCACGCCATGTGGCAGTTTATGTATCATCAATCCTCCTCTCCTGACTGCACTCTGCTCTACTCCAGCAAGTAGAGCAGACAGGAGAGGATGAGTACTGATGCATATACTGCTGGACGGTGAGCAGTAGAGGTAAGGAGCCAACTCCTTGTTAAATGAGTAACAGTGAAGTTCGGGAGGAACTTATCAAGGGCAATAAAAGGACGTTTTTTACTTAGCGCCATCTTTGTACCTTTCACAATTACCTCATTGGGGCACAAAAGGGGCATTAAGTAGGCAGTATTACATCATAGGGCACTATTAACACATGGGAGCACTAAGTAGACATTATTACTCTGTAGAGGATACCTGGGCCCTACTACCTTGTCAAGGGCACAAATGAGGTGTTATTACTTTGTGGAGTACACAAAGGGGGCACCATTACTTTGTAGCGGGCACAAAGGGGACACTATTTTGTGGGGGTCACAACTGGGGCGCTATTACCTTGTGGGAGGCACAGAGGGCATTATTACTGCATAGAGTGTACAAAGGGCACACTTTGTGGGTGTCATGAAAAAGGGTACTATAACTGTAGGGCATTAAGGGGGCATTATTAGTTTGCGGTGGGCACAATAGGCGAAGTATTACTGTGTGGCAGTACTAGTAATGTGTAGAGGACATTGAAAGGAACATTAGCGGTAGTGTTGGGATGGGTAGTTTGTGCGCACAGACAGATCATGGTTGGAAGAAGTCTTCATGGCGGTCTTGGCCCAGGTAGGGGATATGAGCGCGCTTTCGTTTTTTTCGTCTATCGGTGAAGACCTCACCTGTGATCACTGGAGGTAACCGCAGAGTAAGCATTATCACTGTGTAGAGCTGGTATCTGACTAGCATTGGGTGACTCCATTATTTAGAGATCTAGTACAGCTGAGCTGTTGTATGTGAGCCCACTGTGCTATAAAGGTTGTTTTATGCTATCTCTGATATATTCCATTTTTTGGGAGAGGGGAACGGAGGAGAGACATATGTCTGGAGGCTTGTGCCTCTCATCTTTTAAGACTCCCATAATGCCCCCAACTATAAGTACTGTATGGATGGATCACTAAAGAGACCCGGCAATGCAGCTGAGGACAAGTCGGCCAGCGGTCAGAATTAAAGTTGCAGGGAGGGGTAGAGGCAAGCTGAACTTTTGTACCAGGGCCCATTAGCCTTTAGTTACTCTCCTGTACAACTTGTAGCATGTCTAGGTAGCCAGCAGTTGTCGGGGCTGATAGAGCTGGAGGATCACAGCAGTGTATAATGTTGATTCACCTCTTCTATCCACTGACTTCTATTTCAGAGCGTGTGGAACGGATCCCGTGGATTGCTCCAGAATGTGTTGATGACTCTAGAATATTGAGTGTGGCAGCTGATAAGTGGAGTTTTGGGACCACCTTGTGGGAAATCTGTTTCAATGGAGAAGTTCCCCTGAAGGATAAGACCCTGGCAGAGGTATGGCACTGCAGGGGAGGGGAAGTGCCAACTGCTCTGAGTATATTCTATGGTTGTCACCCTTATTCTCCACAGTTCAATAGAAGCAGGGAAACTCTTTTATGCCTCCTTGCTTTTTGCCTTTCCTTTGCTCATACTTTTTATTTATAGTATTTAGTATTCTTTTTCTCTTTGGAGCCATTATTAGTATTATATTCTGGTAGTTTTTTGATAACTACTCCACCTGTCTTCCTTGCTGCTCTCAGAGCTTTAATCCTGTTTAGAGATGAGCGAGCGTACTCGGAAAAGCACTACTCGCTCGAGTAATTTGCTTTATCCGAGTATCGCTGTGCTCGTCCCTGAAGATTCGGGTGCCGGCACGGAGCGGGGAGCTGCAGGGGAGAGCGGGGAGGAACGGAGGGGAGATCTTTCTCTCCCTCTCTCCCGCCCGCTCTCCCCTGCTACCCGCTGCGACTCACCTGTCAGCCGCAGCGGCACCCGAATCTTCAGGGACGAGCACAGCGATACTCGGATAAAGCAAATTACTCGAGCGAGTAGTGCTTTTCCGAGTACGCTCGCTCATCTCTACTCCTGTTCTATATCTTTTTTTTTTTTTGTTATTTCAGAAAGAACGATTTTATGAAGGCTGCTTTAAACTAACGGAACCATCGTGCGTGGAGCTGGCCAACCTGATCATAAACTGCATGAACTACGACGCCAACAGAAGACCCTTCTTCCGAGCGATTATGAGGGAGATCAATAAGCTGGAGGAGCAGAGTGAGTGCCGGACCTGGAGTGTCACTTTCATGTTCTTCTTTGGGCCCTGTTGGTTTTTTCGGAGTGAACGATTCAGCGCCGCATTGTGGTCTCTAGTATAAACAGAAACCGCATTGCAGTTGTGAACAGAGCCCTATACACACCTTTTATAATAACAATACTCCATGTGAACTAGAAGACTAAGGCCTCTTTCACACAGGCATTTTTGTACAGCGTTTAGCGCTGCCTTTTCAGCCCAGCGCTAAACAACACTCCCATTCATTTCAATGGGGCTGCTCACACAGGGCTGAAAACGCAGCGCCTTGCAACACTGCGCTTTGACAGCGATGCAAGTTCTATTTTAGGGCGTTTTCAGCCCTGCGCTGCCCATTGAAATGAATGGGCAGCGGTTTCAGCACTGCTGAAAACGCGGCAACACTTGGTGCCGCGTTTTTGGCAGCGTTAACCGCTCGCCGATTTTCGGGGTGAGGGCTTGCAATAGAAGCCCTACCCCGAAAATCTGCCCCAGCTAGGTAGAGAGAAAAAAAGAAAGTAAATACTCACCTAGCCGCTGCAGCCCGGGTCGCGGCCGCTGGTCTCTGCCGTTGATCCGGGCTTCCCCTGCATTCACTAGTCTATTGCCCTAGGCCAGGTTTGAGAACCCCGCCTCAGGCAATAGAGTGCGGTGATTGGTTATCGTCACGGTCGATGCCCAATCACAGCCCTTCATTGACTGCCTCAGCCAATCAGCGCCGGCAAGCCCTGATTGGCTGAGACAGTCAATGAAGGGCTGTGATTGGGCATCAAGCAAGCACCGACAACCAATCACAGCACTCTATTGCCGGAGGCCGGGTTCTCAAACCTGGCCTCCGGCAATAGACTTGGGAGTGCTGAGGAAGTCCGGATCAGCGGCAGAGACAAGCAGCGGCTAGGTGAGTATTACTTTTTTTTTCTTTTCAGCATTCTTATATAAAGTATGCCAGCGCTGCTGAAATGGGGCGGAATCTGCAGTAACGCAGCGTTGAAAAACGCTGCATTTCTGCAAACGCCCTGTGTGAGGGAGGCCTAAAGCTGGCCAAATGCACGATAAAAGTAGTCAAAAACTGTCCAGTTTCGGTAGTATGGTGGATTACACTGGCCAAAAAAATTGTAAAAAGATTTTGGTGCCAGAAATGTTACAACTGATTAAGTGTATATTTGGCCTATTATTTACGAATATGCAAACAGTTTCTCTCCATCAGCTATAGTTTCGGCGAATGCACATGGCCAGCCACGCCGTGTCACATCATCAATCTTATTAGTACATTTAGTTTGTCACAACCAGTAGTGAGGAACGGTTGTGTACATTTGTCGCCTGAGGTGTTGTGGGGTTTTATAGCTATACAATCGTTGTGTTCAGGAGTGTACCTAAAGGCTCAGGGGCCCGGGTGCAAAAGTTCAGCTTGGGCCCACCCCTTGTTGTAAAATTGTTACATAGTCTACTTTGTTTTGTTCCTTGCATCACAATATTGTAGAAAGTAACACTAATTTGTACGGTATTTGTTTAATTATATCGATCATATGTGTAATATGGAATAGGGTAATAAAATTCAGTAGGTGCCTATATCACAGAAACTAGAGCTGATAGGGGAAAATGGATGGCATATTTAAAATCAGCACACGAAATATACCTTAGATCCGCTATCAAACGCTCTGCACCAAAATATGTGTTGGTCAGTGTTATTTAATATTTATGAGGGCCTCTTCATTGCCCCCACTTTCTGCCCTGGGGAAAGGGTGATTGAGCATGCTGGATTTCAATATGCCCGATCCTTTGTTCCTGGAAGGGATAAGATGTCTGGCAAATGCTGCTCTCTATTGTAATGAGCCATACCAGGTAAAATGGCTATCAGCTAAATGAGCCCATTGCAACACCGATCAAGTAGGGACTGCTGGGAGATTTCAGCCCTGAAGTAAGAGATCCACCCCCCGGCATGTTCTCGAAAATGCCCATACTCGCTCGAGTAATTTGCCTCAACGAGTACGCTCGCTCATCTCTACTGAAGATCATTGGTGTATTCTCTTTACTCTCAGATCCAGACATTGTTTCAGAAATCTCTTATTCTACACAAGTCGATCCAAGTTTATTTGAGAAGAGGTTCCTGAAGAGAGTCCGAGACTTGGGAGAGGTGAGTACGACTTCTTGGCTGTCCTTTCTCTGACTATTTTTATTTACGTGTCCCAATGCTCGTGAGTTAATGATCATCATCTTTTCTCACAGGGTCACTTTGGGAAGGTGGAGTTATGTAGATATGATCCAGAAGGTGATAACACCGGGGAGCTGGTGGCTGTGAAATCTCTGAAGCCGGGAACAGGAGGAACCCACATCTCTGACCTCAACAAGGAGATCCAGATCCTACGCAATCTTTACCATGAGAACATTGTGAAATACAAGGGGATCTGTGCAGAGGATGGTAATTCTTAGGGTTTATGTCTCCTCCTGGGCTGGGCATTAGCACATCAGTCTACTTGGGAGATTAAGTCTTTTAATCTGGATCCTAATAGTCCAAATTTATCAAGAACCAGAGAGAGCATTGCAGCATTACTCCATTCACATGAAGCGCTGGTCTGGGGATCGCCGGGGGTTGCAGCGGTCGGAACCTCCATGATCAGACATATATCTCCTATTCTTGAATGAAGGTTACACGTTTTTATTGGTAAAACCTCTTTAAAGGGATAAGGAAGGAGATACAATAAGCGTCATTTAACCCTTTGCAATCCAATTTTGGATTCAGGGTTTCCTAGGGGGGTTTCTCTTTCTGCCATTATACGATAGCACCATCTGCTGGCTAGAACCAGTACTGCAGTATGGGACATGCTGGAGAGGCCCCCGACAACAGAGCAGCCAGTAATATACAGTAAAAATACCCTGCCGGACGTCTTTTGACATCGGAGCTCTATCGCCTTCAATCAGAATGTCTTTAGACATCAGACAGTGGATTGGAAAGGGTTAACACCGGCTCCTGGCTTGCTGGGACTTTCACTTCCCTGCTGCATGTAGTAAAGGTCATGTTTAATGAGAGGAGACAGACTGAATCTACTACATGAATAGATCTATTCCCAGACTGGGCGTTGTTTTACTGTAAATCATCTGCTCCCATATATCTTTTTGTATCTGCAGGTGGCAGCGGCATTAAATTAATCATGGAGTATCTTCCTTCTGGAAGTCTGAAGGAATATTTGCCAAGGAATGTTAACAAGATAAACCTGAAACAGCAGCTTCAATATGCCGTTCAGATTGCCAAGGTATAATTTATGGCATTGCGACAAAGTCTCTGTCCTTATAAGGTTGCATTCACATTGCATATGCAGTTTATGTTTTATGCATCCAGCAGAAAAGCACATGGTGCATATGCTAAATGTACATATAGACATCACTCACCTGACGGAGGCCAAAAGAGCGTCCTATTAGCCTCTGCCGGGCTCGTATACTGTGTTTTCTTGTCCGTGTCATTAAGGGACACAAGACCTTGGGTATAACGCTTGCCACTAGGAGGCTTGCACTAAACAAAGACAGACTTGGTCCTTCTAACCAGCTACACCCCTCCTACAGGCACTGAGCTAAATCCGTTTCAGCTTAGTGTCTGTAGGAGGCGACCGCCTGCTCCGCAGGTCTTCTATCCTTTCTTAGTTCTAGTTTACTACTTTTCCTCTTTGCCCCTCTAGCTGAGAATCAGGGATGATCTAACTTCTGTCCCCAAGTGGAGAGTGCAAACAGTGTTATACGAGGCAAACTGTTTCTCCCCCCCCCCCCCCCCCTTGAAAAGACAAAGGAGAACAGAACAGCATTAACTGTTCTGTATCCCGTCAGTCATGGGGTCACCTGTGTTTCCTGCTTTCTCTCTCATATCCAACGATCTCTCATCCCTACATGACAGTCGCTTAGAAGGTGACCTTGCTGCTGCCCCAGGGGAGTCGAAGTAAAGAGGATGAAGGTGAAGAGAGTATGTGCATTAGGTAGATATGGTGTCCCTTCCCCAGGGTCTCCTCTTCTCCCCAGATATCTTCCCAGTTTCCATTCCTGGGTGCCCCGGGTCCGCCTGTGTTGAAGCAGACTGCGGCCTTGGCCTAGCTAGCCAATTCTGTGTGCACTAAACCCACATTGCTGCGCCCATATCCGTAACATCCAACATACTGTGCCGAGCTAAGTATTTGTTACTGCTCTCCTGCCCTTCCACATCAAGTAGCGGGCAGCCAGATGGCCGACATCAACTCTCTAGTACAGTGCACTCCAGAGCATGGGGTCCTGCTACTCTGGAGGTGGTCAGACTGAAATTTCTTTTTCAGCAGGGATTCAACCATGCTTGTAAGTAATGAAACGGGAATACACAGTACTAATCTGTTCCTCGCCCCTGTTGGGGATCTAGTCTGTCTCTTCACTCAGCGCCTACAGAAATCAGCTTTTCTGTGCAAACAGGGCTCTGATTGTCGCTACCGCCAGCTCGTCTGCCCATAACCGTTTTCAGCACGACATTCCTGTTACAGTACAAAGTTATTATCCTTCCAAATTCTTACCACTCTATTAAGTTTACAGGCTGTTTCTTAGCAGTCGGTAACGTCTTCCTCCTGGTAGGCACACTTTTCAGTCTTCAGTATTTCTAACGTCTTGCGGAGAGCATTGTTTGGCAGCCGGCAGACCTGTTGCTTCCTTGGGCACGCTGGGAATAACAGTCTGCCCACACCACCTTTTTCTTTTCCCACACCCTTTGCTGCTGCTGCTCTAGAACATCCCAAGATCTTGCTGAGTCCCCAATGAAGTGGCAAGCAAACAGGATTTTTGTTAATTACCATTGAATCCATTTCTCGTCACGTTCATTGGGGGACACAACACCCACCCAGTCATTTCTTCTTTCCTAGCACTGGTGGTATTTTCTCAGTAAGCGATCTTCAATCTGGTTGGATTGTTTCCATGAAACTTTTTTTTTTTTTACCTGCTTATGATCAACTTCATGTGTTAATTTGTTCTCTCCTACTGCTTACCTGCAAACTGATTTAGCTCAAAACAGGGAGGGACTTACTCTGTGCTGAGTGCCCGCCTCCTTGTGCCAAGAGCCATACCCAAGGTCTTGCTGTGACCCCCAATGAACATGACGAGAAATGGAATATATAGTAACAAAAATCCTGTTTGTGTATTTGACTGCACTTCGGTACAGAGGCTTCTTGTAAGGAAAAAAATCTACTACATGGGAGCCTACAGACAACATATGCCACAGTATGGCAGTTGTTGATATGGGTCAGAAAATCCTTCTGACGGGCTGTATACCTCCAATGCACGCTGCGAACCCAGTGTGAATACACTCTTAAAGGGGTTTCACATGGGCAATAAAATCATGCAAGATTTGTGCGTTGCGAGACGCACAAATATGAACCCCATTCATTTGAATGGGTTAATACACATGAGCGATGTTTTCTCACATGGCATAGTGATGTGATGCAAGAAACACATCGCAGCATGATCTATCTAGGTGCAATATCGCCCATTGCTTGGAATGGGAGAACTCCGTGATCCTCTGTGACAGCCACAGCAGAAGATTCCTTCATCCCCCTCGGGGAATCCCTTCATACAAGGCAGGGAAATCCCTTCATCTACGACTGGGGTGAGGGGATTCCCTGCGGGGATGAAGGAATCTCCTGCCGCCGCTGCCACAGAGCATTGCGGAGTTCTATCACTGCTTTAAATTGGACTGGCGCTGTTGCCACCCCATTAAAAGCAGTGGGATAAAAGGATTCCCCGCGGAGATGCAAGGTTGTTTTCACATGGTGGAAAGTGCGATATCAAGCCGTGATTCACGTCCTGATATTGCCTTCGCCTGTGTGAAACTAGCCTTAGAGTATGTTCACTTGTGGTGGATTTGCTGTGGACTCTGCAGTGGAAAAAATCTGCAGCAAAACCATGTCAAAATGTGCAGTGATTTTTGTGCCGATTTCCTGCAGATTTTTTTTTGCCCACTGGGGCAAGTCCACAGCAGATCCACCACAGCCCTGTAGCACCCGCTCTCGGGGAAGCCCTTTAGCCCCGCCTCCCTATCTCCAAATATTGGGAGATCTCCTGTAGCTCCACCTCCCTCTCTCTCCTTACGATGGGGGATTCCTTCAGCCCCGCAGGAATGCAAAGCTGTTTCTTCTTGAAAACGCCTTGCCTCCAGTGGTTTTCAGAAGGACTGCGAGGGCGATATTGGGCTGTGAATCACAGCCCCATATCGCTCTCACCAGTGTGCAGGAGCCCTGAACAAAAAACGCTCATCTAAATAACGAAAAATTAATTTAAATCTGTGTGTTCTATTAACGTGATTAGAAAACTGGACTGAACTCGCACGGAAAAAACGGAAGTCCTGATCCAATCTGCATTGTGTACACCGGGGCTTAGAGTCTTTCAGGAACCATTTTTCTGCGGTTGATTTTGTAAGCAGGGATAGAAATGATTTGGTGTCTGCAGCGATGACCCTCAGTGACAAATAGTATTTCACAAAGATACAACCACATCTTGTTGCACTGTGAAGTTCTCCGGACGTATTGTTAACCATTGACCGTCTGCCATTATTTGCTCAGGGCATGGCCTATCTAGGGTCCTGTCAATACGTCCATCGGGATTTGGCTGCAAGAAACGTCCTGGTTGAAAATGAGCACCGAGTCAAGATTGGAGATTTTGGATTAACCAAAGCCATTGAAACGGACAAGGAGTATTACACGGTGAAGGACGACCGGGACAGCCCGGTGTTCTGGTAATGAGGCTTCTGTAATGTGTGTCTGTTTGTATCTCTTTGTACACGCTCACTTTTTGCTCATGTGAACGATTTAGTGCAGCCTGTTTCTACAGGTAAATGCGTTCAGTCCTTGACAGTCGCTCACATTCAGTGGTAAGCGATCGCTCTTTGCACACAATGACAAGTGAAGCGTTATGTTTATGCCTGTATAAAATGAACGAGAAGCGAACAAATTCTCATTAGTCCTTCAGTTGTTTGCAAATGTGAATTACAGCCCCATCTCGCACTCCCCACTGTGTGAATTCCCTGTGGAGAAGAGGCATTTTCATGTCGAAACAGGCTTGCATCACTTTGGGGAAGAAGCAATCCTCTGCCGCAGCGGGGGAATCGCGTTGTTTCTTCCATTGTTCAGTGGGAGAACTCGCGATGCTGCCGCCGGCCCCATTGAAAACTATGCAAGATCGTACATTTGTTTCCTGCCTCACGGTGCCATGCAGGAAAACATCGCTCATATGTATGACCCCATTCAAAAGAATAGGGTTCATATTTGTGCATCTCGCAACAAAGAGATCTTGCACAATTTTCTCGCCCGTGTGAAGCCGGCCTAATAGTTTTGGGTAAAACTGCCTTAAATCTGGCCACAAACAATGCAGTTTTTTACCCAATCCAAAGGTCGCAGCATAATCCAGTAGTATGGAAGCCCCCTCACTGCCCCTGTAAATGATACCAAACGGGTCTGTATAGTCTGTTCTTGTATCTCACAGAGCATCTTGTGTTGCAGGTATGCCCCCGAATGTCTGCTGCACTGCAAGTTCTACATCGCCTCCGACGTCTGGTCATTTGGAGTCACCTTGTATGAAATACTTACCTACTGCAACTTGGAGTACAGTCCAATGACGGTAATGATCCTTTCTGGGCAGATTTTTTTATTCCATTCCTACAAGTTTATTACATGAAACTAATTTTTTCGTGTAATCCGTCCGAGCTCAGATCATGTGCCGTATAGTCTGCGGCTGGCGCCGCCCATAATTACAGGATTGTCTGATTTTCATTATAACAGATGTTTCTAAAAATGATTGGACCGACTCAAGGCCAGATGACAGTCACTCGTCTCGTCAGGATATTAGAAGAGGAAAAACGCCTACCTTGTCCGAAAAATTGTCCCGATGAGGTAAGTATGTGGCCAGGGAGTTGGAATTCCAGTTGACCGGTGTGTGATGTAACACTGTTTAGGCCTCATGTCCACGGGTGGGTTTGAGTTGTGGAACCCGCAAATCAAGCCGCCCATCAGGATAAATGCGTATTTGCAAAGCAATTTAAGCATGTGGGTTTGTTTTGCGGACCTTTTCGAGTCAATGGAAGCTATTCGATCCACAGAACACCTGCAGCTGACATGGCAGCAGTGCCGCGGATCACGCAGGAAAGCAGGAGATTAGGGGGGAAAAAAACTGTACTGCGCATGTCCAACGGCGAGCTGTGAGGACCATGTGCAGTATAGCTAACCCGGAAGTGGAAGGATCTGTGCGGACGCTGGGGATCGCCCTGGCAGATAGTGAGGCCATTGTGGTACCTTGTGATTACATTGTGGGGTGCCAGTAGGTGACAGGAGGAGTCATCTGCTTACCTGCTGCAGTTGCTATAGATTTGTAAAATGTAAGAGATTCAACTACCAGCTTATGAGGTTTATCTGTTCCTGGCAGGGTTAGAGCAAGACCTGAGTTGTCTTTAAGAAAAAAAAAAAATGTATGTGCAGGTTTAACCCTTTCCAATCCAATTTGTATCCTGGTTTTCCTAGGGCTCTTACTCTTTTTCTGCCGTTATACAACGGCGCAATATGCTGGCTAAAGCCAGTACTGCATGAGGTGACACGTTGAATAGGTTCCGACAGCAGACAGGCTGCCAATATACAGTAAGAGAATCCCGATGGACATCTTCCAACATTGGAGCTGTACAGCCTTCAATCTCAATGTCTTCAGAGGTCAGAGAGTGGATTGGAAAGGGTTAAAGCCAGTGTGGTTTTTTTAAAAGTCATATTGGTCACTAAAGGGTTAAAATAGCCTGCTTTATTTTGGAGGTACACTCTCATTAGCTCCTTAATACATTTTATGGCACATCATACAAATGGAGTTGTAAGGACTTGGTCCATGAGGTAGGAGAAACAAAAAAAAAAATCACATCCGCATGATTAAAATTGCCTTGCGGATGCTAATGCACCCCCATGGGCGGGTAGAGGTGCAGATTTTATAATTAAAATCCACCTGTGGACATTGGGCCTTTAGGAGAGGGACACTGACTCTTTATTTATCCACCAGGTCTACCAACTGATGCGGAGGTGCTGGGAGCAGAACCCAAGTAGTCGGGATTCCTTCCAGACCTTAATCCAAGGCTTCACAGATCTGATAAATAAGATGTAATTGGCGTGGAAGATGGAACGACTCGAATTGCTGCTCCCATGGATGCATAGCCTATATCCAGGATGTCAGTCTTCCTCTGTGAGACTAAAGCCTTTCTACTGGACTCTCGGGCACCAAAGCGGATTACCCAGTGAACTATGCAGACTGTAGAAAGACACAAACCCCATCCCTGTATGAGCTCTATACCAAGACTATCACATTTACCCCCAGGGATACATTAGACTGTTGTAATCAAGGTGCGATCTTAGGTGGACTCCTCCGTTACTCGCTGCATATTCTGGGGATTTGATGTCTGGACCTTTGTGCTGCTTTTACAGCTGAAGAGGGGAAAAAAAAGGAGACTTTCAGCATTGCATTCCTCCTTTGGTTGATATTGTGCAGGAAGTGGTTACAGCTTCTGTCCCAGTTTCAGGTCGGCCCCTTTACCGCTGGGGTTTGGTGCTTCATCGTTATGTTAACATGTAGCTGTTAAGCTAAAGGTTAGAGGCATTCAACACATGTAGCACCTTTTGGATAGCGGCTCCCAGTAACTCATCAGCAACGAGGTCTGTCTGGTTATTCATCGTTAATGACTTGTCCTGCTTTATCAGGAGTAAGTAACCTCCCAAAAATAAGCGGCACTGATGTGAATAGCAGCAGGGAGGGTGTAGATACTATGTGAGGGGGTTCGATGTAGGACAGGGTTCTCCAGATCATTATAGCTTTAGGCAAGTTCATCCCATAAGCAGCTGCTTTGTGCTCCTGTAATGCCAGCGGTATGACCTCCTTGTAGGTGAACTCCTCAGTATGGGTGCGTGAAAGGATCCCGGCTATACTGCGCTAAAGATCGTGTGAACGGGTGACTTCCAGCTATGAAGGCTCGAGCTTAATTAACAGTGAAATTGCCTTTTCACACTATCTACAATGTCCATTGCGGATGGGCCGTGGGTCAGACTTGACTTCAATGGAAGCTGTCCGCACGGAAGCCACACTAAAATAGAACGTGCTGCGCTTTTATTTTTGCGTGCGGAAATCGATGTCCGTTCCTGTGAGCGGACCGCAGAGCGTTCTATTTTTCTGAATGGATGCGGAATAGTCGCCGTGGGTCTTGTACATTGGCTGCTTCACATTAAGCACTTACTAGAGGTTGGAGCTGCACTTTCACACATACCAGAATATTCCGCAGGGCTGAAAAAAAATCCACATATCTAAGATGTGGATTTTCATGGAGGGATTTCCCACCCTGTGAAAGCACCCTGCGGGTCACACAGGATGTGACGGATGTAGAAAGGCCGCAGCGGTTACAGTACAAGATGGCCACTTGTGACAGAGAAATTCTGTGTGGGAGCAAAATCTACACAACTGGATTTTTGCTGTGGAAAATTTATGGTGAAGCAGTCCTGTGTGAACAGACGGAAAGTACGCCTTAGGCAAGTTTTTCCTCAATTTTGGCATTTTTGCTACCTCGTAAAAAAATAAATAAAAATGGATTTTTGTTTTCCCTTTTTTTCAACCATTTTTGTAGCCCCCCCACCCCCCCCCCCCCCCCCCACCCCCACATGGAAGCTTATAGGAAAATATCAGGATCGATGCCATAACTGGGTTCTCCCAATACTTGTCCTGCGCCTTATAATTCCCATGTCACCTACTACGACTGGTTTGGGCTGGGAAAAAATTTTTTGTTTTTGTAGAAAGAAAGCAAGATCTGCCCCCCAGCAGCAGCAGCCTGGGGCCGGGTTGACGTGGCCGTAAGCATATTTGCATAAAGTGGATTTAGAATCTTCAGCGTTTTTGAAAAACGCTGCAGAAATGTTCCCCCGCAGGTGTGAAATTGTAGAATCTCCATGCGGCTCGTACTGCGATTCCAGCTGAAGAAATCCCACTGCAGTTCTGCTGGCCTCAGGGGGCTTTCCCCTCATTTGTTGCATCCTTTGAGTCGGTGCCCGTTCTTGCAGCATGCTCTCTCGGTGTAGCATCTTCCTGTAAGTTTCCCTATAGGGATGGGAGGGAGGCAGCCGTAGACCGCATCGACTCGCTCACACAAGAACAGGGTTCTATTTGCTCCATCTATAAAGTGTTACAGAGGAAATTGAAGGTTTTTGCTTTCTTACATGTTTTGGTTATTAACGTGAATCTAAGCCCTTTCTAACTATTTCTATAAATAAATAGTGTAAAACAAGGATCCGGCCTCCTCCTCCTCCTCCTCCTCCTCCGCAGGATATAGACACACCATCAGCTGGCGTATATTAGAGCCAGTCTCACACAACGTCCATGTGCCCTCGGCCATCGTCACTGCAGAGAGAACTAGGACCACTAGATTAGAAAGATTGGCGCCGGTTGGTCTCAGTGGCTGGAGGGGGATTATTAAACCTGCTCAACCCCTCAGATTACAGACTGCAGGGTACAGTACAAGTCTAAGAGGGGTTTAAAACCCCCATCCAACTGTAGTGGAAAAAAATCCACATTGAACAATACGCTTGCTGTGGAGTTGAAGATCTGCTGCATGTTCATTGGGGCTTCTTTACAAATACTGATTAAAGACCCTTTTACACGGGCCGACTGCGCGAGCGCTAACTGTCACCACTACGGCCGTGGGCGCTCGTGCATCGCATTCAAACCAAGACTGTCCAGCCACTCGCTGGCTTCTCATCCGCTTCACACTCGGCGCTTCCTGTGCGGGGAGCTTTTAAACAGGACGGCGACCGCTAATGAGGCTTTGTAAGCTGACTGGAAAAGACACAACCATGAACAGGTCCCAAACGAGTAAAAGTAAGTGAAAACCGTTTGGTGTAGAGGGACCTTGACAGTCTTACAAGGCATCACAATAGCTCTACTCTGTGAGGAATTTTAAAATCCTTAATGTATAGTCCAAGTTTAGCCCACCATCGCCTTGGGCCCCCACCATATACTTGGGGGGTATTTAAGAGGGCTTTATGGTAGAAAGCGGTTGTAGAAAAGACACAAAAACTTGTCACAAGGGCTTGAGCAAAATGGTTGCCACTTTTCTACCTTCTGCACCACCTTGCCACTTCCGGCTGCCCCAGGCCAACTGATTTATGTATAATTTATGCTGGAAACGGACAGCTGGTCGGGAGCAGGCGTCCATGTCTGAAGGCAGTCATGCTTAATACATGGCGAGGCATGCGTGTCTTCATGTATCAAAACACACTTTACGCTGAGGGAAATGATACTAAACCCGGCATCAGAAGTGTTGGGCATAGTAAGTTTCTCCCAGCGTCCCAATCACATTAGTACGTTCGGCACAGAGCTTGGTGAACAGTTTTCTGGTGCAACTTATGCCAGAAACTGTTCATAACTAGAGATGAGCGAACGTACTCTGTAAGGGCGATTTCGCAATCGAGCACCGCGATTTTTGAGTACTTCACTACTCGGGTGAAAAGTACTCGGGTGCGCTGTGGGTGAGCGGGGGGTTGCAGAGGGGAGTGGGGGAGGGAGAGAGGGCTCCCCCCTGTTCCACGCTGCTACCCCCCCGCTCCGCCACGCCCCACCCCACAGCGCATCCGAGTACTTTTCACCCGAGTAGTGAACAGCAGGTCTGGTCTAGTACCCGATGAGGGTTATTACCCCCTCTATGAGCAGTGGCACACAGGCTTCCATCACCGCCTGCCCCGTGCAGCAGGTCTGGTCTAGTACCTGATGAGGGTTATTACCCCCTCTATGAGCAGTAGTACACAGGCTTCCATCACCGCCTGCCCCGTGCAGCAGGTCTGGTCTAGTACCTGATAAGGGTTATTACCCCTCTATGAGCAGTGGCACACAGGCTTCCATCACCGCCTGCCCCGTGCAGCAGGTCTGGTCTAGTACCCGATGAGGGTTATTACCCCTCTATGAGCAGTGGTACACAGGCTTCCATCACCGCCTGCCCCGTGCAGCAGGTCTGGTCTAGTACCTGATAAGTGTTATTACCCCCTCTATGAGCAGTGGCACACAGGCTTCCATCACCACCTGCCCCGTGCAGCAGGTCTGGTCTAGTACCTGATGAGGGTTATTACCCCTCTATGAGCAGTGGCACACAGGCTTCCATCACCGCCTGCCCCGTGCAGCAGGTCTGGTCTAGTACCTGATAAGGGTTATTACCCCTCTATGAGCAGTGGCACACAGGCTTCCATCACCGCCTGCCCCGTGCAGCAGGTCTGGTCTAGTACCTGATGAGGGTTATTACCCCTCTATGAGCAGTGGCACACAGGCTCCATCACCACCTGCCCCATGCAGCAGGTCTGGTCTAGTACCTGATAAGGGTTATTACCCCTCTATGAGCAGTGGTACACAGGCTTCCATCACCGCCTGCCCCGTGCAGCAGGTCTGGTCTAGTACCTGATAAGGGTTATTACCCCTCTATGAGCAGTGGCACACAGGCTTCCATCACCACCTGCCCCATGCAGCAGGTCTGGTCTAGTACCTGATAAGGGTTATTACCCCCTCTATGAGCAGTGGCACACAGGCTTCCATCACCGCCTGCCCCGTGCAGCAGGTCTGGTCTAGTACCTGATAAGGGTTATTACCCCCTCTATGAGCAGTGGCACACAGGCTTCCATCACCGCCTGCCCCGTGCAGCAGGTCTGGTCTAGTACCTGATGAGGGTTATTACCCCTCTATGAGCAGTGGCACACAGGCTTCCATCACCGCCTGCCCCGTGCAGCAGGTCTGGTCTAGTACCTGATAAGGGTTATTACCCCTCTATGAGCAGTGGCACACAGGCTTCCATCACCGCCTGCCCCGTGCAGCAGGTCTGGTCTAGTACCTGATAAGGGTTATTACCCCTCTATGAGCAGTGGCACACAGGCTTCCATCACAGCCTGCCCCGTGCAGCAGGTCTGGTCTAGTACCTGATGAGGGTTATTACCCTCTCTATGAGCAGTAGTACACAGGCTTCCATCACCACCTGCCCCGTGCAGCAGGTCTGGTCTAGTACCTGATCAGGGTTATTACCCCTCTATGAGCAGTGGCACACAGGCTTCCCCCTCTATGAGCAGTGGCACACAGGCTTCCATCACCGCCTGCCCCGTGCAGCAGGTCTGGTCTAGTACCTGATGAGGCTTATTACCCCTCTATGAGCAGTGGCACACAGGCTTCCATCACCACCTGCCCCGTGCAGCAGGTCTGGTCTAGTACCTGATAAGGGTTATTACCCCTCTATGAGCAGTAGTACACAGGCTTCCATCACCACCTGCCCCAAACACCACAGAAGCCTCGGGGACTCGTTGTAAAAGTAAAACTTCACTAGTTCTTTATTGCTTGATATTTACAAAAGGAAAAAACAAACGGTTTTGCAGGCCATAGCAAGAATATAACAAATCAGTTACCAAGTCACAGCTAAGTGTAGAAAAGATCTACAAATCTTCACCGAGATTTAACCTGCTTTTATAGAACAATTCAGCCTGAGAAATGATTTATACTCGTTTAGGCAACTCTAACCCTTTCAGTGCCAGACTAAATGGCTTGCAAGATCAGCATAACCCACATTGTGCATCTTTGGGTGTGAAGGTGCAGACATACGTGTGCAAATGTTAATAGACCTTCTTCCTCTTGAAGTAGGCATCGCCGCAGCCGTCGCCAGAGGTTTGGCCGTAGTGATCGGAGTATCCAGAGCCGGCGTCTGTGCTGGAGAGGATATATGCCCTCTTCTCGGTCCCGGTTACCTGTCCAATTAAGAGAATACCACTGAACACTTACACCAAAATTATGACTTCTCTACGCCAGTCTTCTGGCCCTAGATGGATCCGTATGCCCCATTAGATTTTCTGACCTGAGATTATGTGATGCATTTCACGTCACGTACCTTATCTGCCGATGCTGTAACTCCCGGCTGGTACAGCGCTTGTGCGTTCGTATAGTAAGTGGGAGGAGCTCGAATATACGTGCTGTATTCTCCGTAACCCAGAGTGGAAGAGGACTACAAAGACAATTAGGATTAAAGAGGACTATATAAACACCAGCCCACAGCTCAGCTCTACTGAAGTGATTGAGACTGAGCTGCAATACTCCACACAACCTGTGGACAAGTGTGGCGCTGTTCCTGGAAGACAGGAGCCATGTTTTTCTAATCCTGGACAACAAATGCCCAAAGACTGCAGCAGCACACAAAATGTAAGTGTGCTACCTGGTAAGAGAAATCTGCGCCTGCTGACTGGTACAATTTTGGCTGCAACTCCTCATGTAAAAACATCCATAGATGCAGATCCTGCGGCTGGTCCACCCATACTATATAACAGAACGCCATGTCTGGAGGGGGCCATACTGCCGCTCACATGCTCTTTCCGAACACCCACGAGGGAAGGTGAATAATTTGCATGTGTCTTCCAAGTTTAAAAAACAAATACTAACAGCCTAGCTCCAGAGCGGGACTAATTACTATGTACATATGTAATCAACACGGCATCATGGGAGAAATCAGCTCTACATCTGTTGCCGTTCTCGCTGCATGGCATTTACAGCGGGGAAGGTAATACACCGAACAGTATATTTGGCAGCTTGATGTTTTAATGTGGCTTTTGTGGCATCGTGCCAGCGCCGGGCTGCTCCCTCCCCTTACAACATAACTCCTCCAAATGCTAACGAAATCCTCTGACGGGCCGTCCCTCCAACATGCAGAAGCTCCTTGACAAACAGTGCAACCAAAAATATGAGGGAGTTCAGTGTATGTAGGCCTGGTAACTATTTATTGCCTCAATGCGTATAAAAACTTTATAAATTTAAACCAAAAAAATAAAAATAAAAAAAATAATGTGCGACTCCAACTCCAGCCCAGACCTGCATGTCTACATGGTTATAGGACTAGGAGAGTACCTTCACACAGGCCAGAAGTGCTGCAGGTATTGCCCCTTGCTAAATTACAGAGGGTACTTTTACCCGGGACGACTGTTACTCCTGCACTTCCACACACAAGCCACAGGCGTTCAGTGAATGGAGGCGGAGCCAGAGATCTCTTCTAGCTGCCCTCCTCCATCCACTGGGGACAGGCAGTTGTTCAAAGACGACCTACTGCCCGTTTACACGGAGCAGGAAGTCGCTCACTAGTCACTTCATATCAGTGAGCTGAAACAAAGTGACTAGCGACTAATGAGCGATTTCTTGCCGAGTTTACAAGGGACAGCTCTTGCTTAAAATGGCTCATTGGAGAGATTTTTTTGGCAGATTGGAGTCTTGTTTGGGTACTTTGATCCAGGCTAACAATCACAGACTACATGCAGGGCTTGTTTGTACCCAGATCCTATGGAAACCGCCAAGATTACAGCCTACACAGAACAGTAAGGGCGAGTTCAGACATGGCGGTATTCCAGCACATACAAATCAGAGTATACAGAGCAGGTGACCGGGGTTTCAAAACAGTCCTCCACGTGCAGAGGGAAAATTGTGCAAGAAGAAAAAAATTAAAGATAGTACACTTGACAAAAATGTAGCAGAATTTCACCCCTTCAATTAACAGAGCTGAAATTAATGGTGAATCTACAGTAAAATCTGCATGCATCACATGTGGACTTTGCTACTGAATCACCACGGATTTGTGGCATTACCCCAAATTTTTTTAGAACATTTACAAAGTTGCTTCTTGTTTCAAGTGGTTGCAAAAAAGTGTCCATATTCTTTTAGAAAAGACTTAATGAATATCACTGTTCTCTTCCCCTCAGAGTCCTGCTAGCACAGTAAAACAAGATTTCCTGTCCCCGCGTTAAAGGGGTTGTCCCGCGCCGAAACGGGTTTTTTTTGTTTTTTTTTTAACCCCCCCCCCCCGTTCGGCGCGAGACAACCCCGATGCAGGGGTTAAAAAAACAAACCGCTCAGCGCTTACATGAATCCCGGCGGTCCGGCGTCTTCATACTTACCTGCTGAAGATGGCCGCCGGGGTCTGCTCCCTCCGTGGACCGCAGCTCTTCTGTGCGGTCCATTGCCGATTCCAGCCTCCTGATTGGCTGGAATCGGCACGTGACGGGGTGGAGCTACACGGAGCCGGCTAATTTGGCCATCGGAGGGCGAAAATTAGTCGGCTCCATGGGAACGAGGACGCAAGCAACGGAGCAGGTAAGTAAAAAACTTTTTATAACTTCTGTATGGCTCATAATTAATGCACAATGTACATTACAAAGTGCATTAATATGGCCATACGGAAGTGTATAGACCCACTTGCTGCCGCGGGACAACCCCTTTAAACTCGCAGGAGCGATGAGGGAAAAAAAAAAAAAGTTTGATTTGTTTAAAATGCAGTGTGTTAAATATCCCTTGTAAATGTGGACTCCCCTTACCTGGCTGCTATCACCTGGTGCATCAGTCTGGGCTCCGCTGTACGTGGAGTATTGGTCATACCACTGCTGCAGTGCCTCCTGAAACAGAACAGGGTGTTATTACTATGACACCCCTTGCCATCAGCAGAGCAGCTATGTGACCGACGATCTACCTGAGAGTAATCTCCGTATTGCTGGTTGTAGGCTAAATAGCCGTCCGGCTGTGCTGCTGTGTCCTGAGAGATTAATCCATCCATAGTCTGAGACTGGAGCGCCCGGATGGCCATTCCTAAAAGACAAAGGACGGATGTTAAGGTCTGATCCTGGGGAGCCCGGGGCCCTCGCTGCACACAATGTAACATTCTTAGATACAAATGTCTGCAGTTTACAGGATTATTGATGATCTGCTAGACTTAGAGCTTATTTACAGGAGTGTATATCGGCTGGTGTTTTCACGGCCGACCGATATACGCTTCCATCTGAGCAGTCCCTCCTTCCCTCACCGTCTCTCTGCCCCTCTCATCCACTCCAGCGTCTGCAATAGGAGGGGGTGGGATGAGGGCGGAGCCAGGTTTTGCTCTATCCTACCCACTTCCATTGCTGGCTATGGACAAGGAGGGGATTGGAGGTTGGGCTGGGGACTTAGCCCGCCCCCTCCCATTGCAAAACGCTTGGAGGTGAGGAGAGAAGCAGAGAGCTGGTAAAGATGGGGAAGGGGAGACAGGTCGATAAGCTCGTGTAAATAAGCCCTAGATCCCATTTCTAAGATGGCTTTACACAGCTCTTAAACTGGACAAAGCAAGCCGCGGAGCAAGGATGTAAGCAATACCCCCTAATGGCAGCAGGACTTTACCAGGAAGCACACTGGCCAAGTTCAGGTACGGGTTGGTGCTTAGCCGGATGTCCCTGGGCGGCTCTCCCAGCAGCGACGTCTGGTTGGTCATCTTGCTCTACAATATTAAACGATGCCTTTATACGAACTGTAGTAATTTGGTACTCAACATTTCATACATACCGACACGATAGACTAGAAAACGTAAGGTAATACAAATAAATCCTCGGGGTTACGGCACTTTTTATAACCTTTTGACATTCAGAACTCTCTAAACTGAATGTCTGCCTTGTTGTGTTTATGTCCAATATTCTGTACTGATAGGAATAGATGGCTCCATATCTCTGTATAGACAGAATTGGGTACACGCTGCCACCACTAGGGGGAGCCTGCATACAATCTACACATTGATAACAAGACCGTATGCAGTAATCTCTCTCATGTTACCGATTTTGTGTCACTTTTAATTAAATCATTCAATAGTTTGGATCTTTGCTTTGCCCATGGCAGATTTTAGACAAACTTAATAATTAAAGAATAATTCCCGGGTCTGTATACACCTCAAATCAGTGTGTAAATGAAACGTTCCACCACTTCTCAATATACTTTCCCCGTTTTTTTAAATAAAAAAATATTTTAGGGCTTTTTTTCCTTCCACATTTCAGTTTATTACAATTTTCAGAATCTGTTTGCAGCAGGTTTGTTTGTTTACACAAATGTTTTCATTCACTGACAGCAAAGCGGATACAATGTATCCAGTATAATGATCGGTGAGCCAAGGCTCTGTTCAGACTTCTGCTTCTTCCTTCCATCCAGCGGTTCTATTGTAAACACTGGAGGAAAAAAAAAAAAAGTAGCATGCTGCGCTATTTTTTTCTGGTGAAATAATGAAGCCCATAATGAGTTCGGTCATGTGACAGACTCGGTATACATTTTTAGGGTACTTTCTCAGAGGCCAGAAGGGCTGCAGCCATTTAGGTGCAGATTTGGTCATGTTCTTAAATTGTGAAGCAGCTGCAGAATATAACCTTTGTATCTCAAGGGTTAAATTGTGCAACATACAGACATAGCTGGGATTCGTCACGGAAAATTTCCATATTGTGAAACAGATTTCTGAAACCTCAACATGGCTTGTCCTGTAGAAGCTGCAGAAAATCTGCAGTGTTTACTACCTGTGTGAAGGCGGCCTTAAAAAGTTCTGTCACGGAACAGAAGAACGGAAACCTAAACAAAGTCAAAATATCAAAAACTATAACAGACGTTTAAGCCGACGGCATTTCAGTTTGTAACTTGACCACTGGGTGGCAGTGTTGTACTAAAATCCATCACATCAGTTATATTGTGTCGCTTACCCAGCAGTTACTACATTATGGTTATTAAGCCTCGTCTAAAGAGGTTCTTCGCATTGGATAATACCGCCTTTTAGAAAAGGGTTTTTTGCGCCTGAATGACAAACTAATTCTTTAGTTGCATTCCAGGAGCTTTTTTAATTTAACTTTTTCATCAACAGCCGTATGAGGGCTTGTTTGTGTATTTTAATGGCATTTTTTTTAGTATCTACAATGTACTGTAGAAAGTAACAGTTTTTTTAAGGGCATTGGGGGGGGGGGGGGGGTCGCCATTTGTTTTTTGGATTTCATTTTTACGGGTTCGGTGTGCAAAATAACGTGATAACATTCTCTGAGTCAGCATGATTCCAGCGACACCAAGTTTATGTTTTGCCATTTTTGTATACTAAAAACCCTTTTTTTTAAAAATTATTTGCTTTTGTGTCGCAGCATTCCTGAAGCATTTTTTATTTTTCCATCGCCGGAGCTCTATAAAGGGCTTATTTTTTGAGGGATGAACTTTATCCAATTTTTGGGAACGTGTGGTTGTCTTTTATTCCAGTTTTGCCTTCTAGAGGCGAGATTTAAAAAAAAAAAAAAAAAAGCGAGAATTGCAGATTTTGTTAAAAATGAACACCGTATCCCGTGCAGTATAAATAATAAATTAGTTCTGCAGGATGGCACTATAAGTTTTAGAATGGTAATTTTTTTTCCTTTCACAACTATTTCACACTTTTTTTAAAAATGTTTTTTTTTTTTTTTTTTTTTAATCCCTGCATTCAGAGACCCCTAACATTTCTCTTTTGTTGTGAAAGGGTTTTATTTTTCCGGGATCAGTTGCACCTTTTAATAATTTTCTATTCTGTTTTATTTGTGAGGAAGAGACAAAATTAGCTATTTTCACCATGTTTTTTGTATTTTTTTTCATGACTTGCACTGTGAGGGTTAATGTGCTACCTTTTTTCTGGGTCATTATGAACGCAGCGATACCACATTTGTAATTTTTTTTTTTACATAGTAAAAGGGGGAAAGGTGGATTTTGACGTTATAAAAGTAAGAAGGAAAAAAAAAAAAACCTTTGCCCCTTTAGGGGACTTTAATATCACCATCTTTTTTCATTCTTCTAACACCACTACTATAATCTAGTATAGTAGTGCATTAGAAAGCCTACGAAGCTAAGCCGTATAGGCCACTGTAGCTGGGAAACCCAAAAAAAAATGTATTCAAGCCTCCGAGTGCCATAGTAACCCGTTGGGACCCTGAGATTTGATCGCGGAGGTTCGATGGGTGACAGGGAGGCCACTCCCTCTGTCAGCTTTCTACATGTTGCACTGACCGCAGCGTGTAAAGGGTTGAACAGCGAGGTTGAAACATTACTTCGATCCATGCTGTTAGAGCAAATAGCAGGCTCTCAGACAGCTGAGCACCGCTCTCCCTGGCATGAGAGACCTGCGCAAGGCTTATTCATGCAGCCACTGTCAAAAGAAGGTGCTGCAGAATAAAGCCCCTTAACGGCCACTGTCAAGATGTATGGGTGGTCATTAAGGGGTTAAAAATATACCATTCATAATCTCCCCCTGCTAGGAGCCCCCAGAAATCAGTGTGTGTTCATTTTTCCAGCAGCGCCACCACAGGAGAAATGAAGCATTACACCGTGCTTTTTTGCGTCAATGGTTTGTCTGTGTAACGTGGGACAGATCAAGTCTTCCAGAGAGAGAGCGAGAAATAGTCTTTGTAGCCGCTCTCCACTCTGGACAAAAGTTGAAGATCCTGAACACAGAGCCTCGTCTGCTAAATCAGAATTAACATGTGATGTATGAAAATGGGGTTTCTTAAGCAGAGCACCCATGAAGCTTGAGCAGGAATGTCACCAGATTAGAAGACCCTCTGCAATAGCTCTTGTGGAGAGCTTTACATCCCTCATAACGAAGCATCTAATCAGAAGCCCATTCTCACCACATGCAGAGCGTCGGCGGCGCTGGCCTGGAGGAGCGCTGGATTCGGTCCCGTCAGCAGTGCCCCCTCTGATGCCATCGGTGCAGCCTGCTTGTCCTGTGGTAGCCTGGGCAGAGCAGAGTGCTGACTGTGGTAGTAGGGCAACAGGTCTAGATAAGGAAAGACAGGTTAGAAGCCGCTTACACAACACGTCTCATATAGCTGCACATACACATGACAAACAGCAGTGAGAGCCACAGACTAATGTGTATAGGACTAGGAAAGTCCCGCAGAACACCTACACATGCACTTCAGTGCAGAGGTTCCAATCTGTGTATGCCAAGCCACCTGTGTGGTCATGAACCCAACCCCAAATAAATGCAATTGTGTCCAAGGAGGCGGCAGCATCAGCGGTGTAGAAATTGTAAAAAAAGGTTTTATTGTTCTATAAAATGGCGACGTTTCAACTTAATCTAAGTCTTTTTCAAGGGGCACACATTGGCAGCAGCTCATGCCTCCCATCCATGGTGTGAACGAGGCTTTAGAGCTCCCATTCACCCTTATGTTTGGGTTCGCCCACATTACGTTCTTAGATTTCCATCAGGATTAGCGCCATTATTGTGTGCAAAAACCTCAGAAACACGACAAACTATATCAGCCCTGCAGTCATTAACCCCTCACAAGACAATGTAAAAGTCAGCTGTTCCTGGGGATCAGACACAGAATGCAGTAACAGATCAGCAGCTGCGCAAGAGTGATAAACGCTGATCTCATCTCTCTCTAATAATTGATTGCACATGAACCTGTTCACTGGCAACGGTCCAGGTCAAAAACTCTTAAAGAGGTTGTCTCGCGGCAGCAAGTGGGGTTATGCACTTCTGTATGGCCACATTAATGCACTTTGTAATATACATCGTGCATTAAATATGAGCCATACAGAAGTTATTCACTTACCTTCCCTGCGCTGGCGTCCCCGTCTCCATCTAACTTCAGCGTCTAATCGCCCGATTAGACGCGCTTGCGCAGAAGGGTCTTCTGCCTTCGGCTCGGCAGCAGCGGCGTTCTGGCTCCGCCCCTTCTATGCGTCATCGCGTAGCTCTGCCCCATCACGTGTGCCGATTCCAGCCAATCAGGAGGCTGGAATCGGCACGCGTGATGGGGCGGAGCTACGCGATAACGCGTAGAAGGGGGCGGAGCCAGAACGCCGCTGCTGCCGAGCCGACCCGTAGGCAGAAGACCCTTCTGCGCAAGCGCGTCTAATCGGGCGATTAGACGCTGAAGTTAGACGGAGCCATGGAGACGGGGACGCCAGCGCAGGGAAGGTAAGTGAATAACTTCTGTATGGCTCATATTTAATGCACGATGTATATTACAAAGTGCATTAATATGGCCATACAGAAGTGCATAACCCCACTTGCTTTCGCGAGACAACCCCTTTAAGGCCTATTTACTGGCAAAGATAACCTTTTAAACGATTGAAAGTTTTAGCAATTGTTTTTCATAAAGTACTAATGGGCACTAATGCCCATTAGTACTTTACCACATTCATTTGCGTGCAAATGAACTCAGCAGGTGGTCTGAGCTCTGCAATTAGCGCCATTCTTCTGGCACGGGCTGCTAAACAAAAACAATATCTCTAGCTCCAGTGGAGAACACTGCGTGCGGTCTACATGATGGTTTTTAAGCTCACCTAAAAATCATCGCTCAGACGAAAAGTGCACGATGGTAGTATTTACACCCAATGATTACCGCTCATTTGCATTATTTTAATGAATTTTGAGCGATAATCGTTGTGTGTAAATGGGCCTTTAGGGCTTGTTCACACGAGCATATTTGCACACACAATGCTACACTAGCAAACTTTGCACATGTAATACGCATTAAAACATGTTAAACGCTGTAACAATTTGTAAATAGGAGGCAGTGGCAGAAGGATCCACTAGAGGTGCAGTTATGTTCAAACTATTGAAACTACCCAGTTATTGTTCGGTGTAAATACTTGCCAAGCGAATGCTATACGATCTTAATGTCACCATGGCTGCAGGCTTGTTCCAATTGCCGTACTCTTAGGTTGTTGATACGAGTGCAATATGGCGCTTTTTGTAGGTCCATAATGTGTCCCGGCCCGAATTGCGAATATCCTGACCCAAATTCTTAGCATCACGGGAATCTATGATGCTTGGTAATCGGGTCAGGATAGCCGCCATCATCCCAGGACACACACCCGTATTACGGCCACATAAATACAGCCATAATGTGCGTAACACGGGCCTTAAAGCTCCTATATAGTTACATATGGAAGACAACAAGTTTATTACTGCAAAAGCAGAATGACAACTATATATTAGAGCTCTCACAGGACTTAAGCTTTCCTAGGCTCCTGAATGGCACATTTGGATGGTTACAAAGTGAAACAATTGCCTCTCCTACTTCACAGCATAACTAAGTGGATTTGCCATAGAGGAGTCTAGAAAAGCTGTGCAACAACCCAGAGGAAGCTGGAAAGGTGGTCAATTTTAGTGGTCACCCAGCTTTCCCATTCTTAATAAGATGCCGAATTCGTCATATGGCCCAGGTTAACCCTTTAATCCCTGCTCCTGTCCGTTACTATCCTTCACAGTCAAACTTGCTCATAGATTAAAAATCCACATTACTTTTCGGCATGTCTCTCTGTGCGGCCTCCACTGGTCCTGTCTGTGCGGTCCCCATCGCTGTCTGTAACATGGAGACCGGGGCTTCTCCCAGCAGGCCAGGTTTCTATCAACAAAAACGGCGCATAAAGTACAGTGTACAAGCCAAAACGTGGAGGAGGGCCAAGAGCGCCCCCTTGTGGGTACTTACACTGTTATTGGACTGTGAGCTCTTGAGCTGCATAAGTTGCTGCTGGGCCATCTGCAGATGGGAGTAATTCTGCAACAGGAGGTTCCCTGGGAGTCCCGGCTTCTGGAGAATAACAAAAGTCACATACGGACTGATATAGGAGGACAGGATGGAGCTCTGGGCTAAAGCAGCAAAGGATCTCTAGGTTTCTGGCTGGATACATTAAAGGAAAACCTGAAAAACCTCAACAGGGAAGTATTTGGGAAAGCAGACAGCAAACAGAGAACTGTCCGCCAAGTCTATCATTTCCCCATAAAATACAATATTCCCAGGAAGTAACATGACGCCCTCTTCAGGTAAGCCTTTATATACCGCCGCTATCCTAGCGCCCTTCTCATCCAGTTTTCCAGAAGCCCTGTACAGTAAGTCGACCTAGTTATGGAGCACTGGATATACACAGATGTACTGAAAAGTCATGTGACAGGAACTAAAGTGGTGCAGGACCCCCTCCAACCAGGCAAAGTGCAACTCCACAAGAGGACAGAAGACGCCATGTCATATGGATAGCCACCCATAGCTCCGTAATATTTGTAGGTGCAGGTGTGAATGAACCTCTCCAACACATCCCTTAATTGCTCAAATGGGCTCATGTTGGGTGAATGTGCAGGCCACACCATTCATAGGAACTCTACCGAATGCTCCTTCAACCACTTCTGGAAAACTTGGGCCCCATGGCACAATGCAAGATCCTGCTGGAATATCCCACTATTGTGGCTGTACATGAAGTCTACAAAATAGTCACCAAGCATTGAAACATAGTGAGCACCGGTCAATGATGTGTTTAGATGGACCAGCAGACCCAACTTGTGTCATGAGAACACCCAACACCTTGTTGCCAACTGGGTCCATGGCTTCAAGGGGTCTGAACCACACACTAACCCAGCCTGAAACTATAATTCCCAATCCGGACTCCGATAAGTTACGTCCCCTTTCCATGAGCATGCTGGCCAGTGTTCAACCGCACTCACAAGATAACACCTCACAACTTATACAGGCGTACCCAGGCGGTCACCCGAGGCAACGCCACTTCATAAACAATTTACATACTGCAATCCCATGACTTTTGGCACATTAGTGTATATAACTAGGCAGATCTGCCATTTAGGAGTCTCCCAAAGCTGTACGATAACCGCTGTGCAGCTGTAGTGATGCTTGCTTTGGTTGTCACCCAGCTTCCCCAGAAACAGATATAGCTATGGCGGAGTAAAATCTCTCTGACAACTTAATGACGTCTATTCACTCCTAAATCTTGTGCCCGCAGACCCTTCCGCAGGGCTGGGCCGCTCCCTCCTTACCTGCTGAAGTTTGTTGAGCTGTAATAGTGCTTGGCTGACTGTTGGATTAATAAAGTTCGGTCGTCCAGAGGAACCTGTGAGATACGGAGAGCTCAGACCAGAGTGACAGGCGCGAATGCACTGTGAGGACTGTGCCAAGGACCACTCACCATGCTTCCCTGACCTTCCTCGGGCCGCTGGCTGCAGGAGCATCTGGAGCATGGCGGGATTATTCAGGCTCTGCATGATCTGTGCTGGGTTGGGCTCTGGAAGCAATCCCTTCCTGTTATTCTGCAGCTGGACACAAGGACAAGTATTTAGTGTAAAGTACTAGTTAGCGTTAGTAATAACAGACTAGTTACCTTAGGAGTATGACCAAATCCTGCTCAAAATACGATGCAGCTCAGCACAACTACAGCGCCGGGTCATTTTACACGGAATGACTGCCATCCCAGCGACAATCACACAAGGAAGCGGCTGCCTGTTTACACGGGCCAATCGTCGTTCGGTTTTTATGCAAGCCTAAACTGAACGACGAACAATAAGTGAACGCATTATGGTTAATCGTTCAGTGTCAGCGCTGCCAGCGACAATCGCCAGACTCCGGCGATCCAGCAAAAATATGAAAATATGTTCCGCGTAAAAGGGTCCTTAATTGCACGCACTAACAGTTCCTGCAGCGGAGTATAACATGTAAGATTTATTAAAGCGACCCTCCGGTTTCAGGACAAAATTCTGTCCTGGGACCGGTGTGGTTGCAAGTATATTACCTGCATTTGATCTTCTCTTCTGTCCCATTTTGCCGATTCTGGTCCTGGTTTTCAGCCATCCAAGATGGCCGCTGCAATTTTCTAACTCAAACACTGCACTGCTCTCTAATTGGCCAGCACTGATCATGTGAGCAACACTAGCCAATCAGAGAGCAAGTATAGCGCATTGGCAGTCTAACATTACCAACAAATTATGAGAATTAGGTAGTCCAAAGATTATGTCAGCCATCTTGGATAGCCCACAGAAAAAAATGAAATTAGGAGCCAAAACCGGAAGATTGGACAGATGGGAGAGAAGAACAAGTATAGGTCATATATCACCTGCCTTCTCCGGTCCCGGGATGGAAAACTAGATGGTTGCTTTAATATGAAGGTCTAAGAAGAATCTGTGCTGCTGCCAAGTACAGCCTAAAGGATTGCTTACACTTGTAACTGTAAACAGACCCTCAGCTGTTTAACCAATTAAGGACCAAGCACAGTAAATTTACGGCGCTTGGTCTTGGGCTTTAATTCCAGCCGACAGTAAAAAAATACGGCATGGGATTAAAAACCCCACTTCTGCAATCAATCAGAAGCAGGTTGGGTTTTCAGCCAGTAGTCACAGCTAAGAACTCGAAGGAGAAGGAAGAAGTGTTTTTAACCCCTTCTGCCCTCTCCTTTCCCAGAGTACACCGCGCTCAACGAGTGCTATGTAACAAGAGGTGAAAGTGGAAGTAGAACTTCCACTACGCGAGTCGGTGGTCATGCGGACCCTGATCTATTGTCACTACAGAGGATGTTTTCCCTATGGATGCTCCAGAACCAGTGGGAAAGGGTCAAATCAAAAAAAACAAAAACAACATGTGAATATCCCCCAGAGGTCTTCTATGAAGTCATGAAGGGTATAGATATGCATGTAATTATTTTTTTACTAGGTAAACCAAAATTACAGATTATACACATACATATATATACACATTATATATATATATATATATATATATATATATATATATATATATATATATATATATATATATATATATATATGAAAATAACCCAAAGCAGGCGCCAACCTAAACAGTTGCCATATGCACCCTGTAATCCAAAATCACACGTTATATATCAAAGCATTGGAAACAAAATGAGAAACCCATTCCTACACTTTATTTTAGCGTAAATATACTAAATGGAAAAAAAAAACACAACTAGCATAAGAATCTTAAAAGGAGAGAAAAAAAAAAAAAAAAAAACGCAGCAAAAATAGGGCAGTTAAACCACCACATGATTAAAATCCCTAAAAAGTTTCTGATCATTAAGGTACAAAACAGCCAGGTCCTTAAGGGGTTAGTTAAGCAAGACAGGTTGTCAGCGCTTCTATTCATGAGAAACAAGAAGAGACACTGCAAATTGTGAAGAATTATATATTTAAAAAAAAACAAAAAAAAAAAACACGAGAAAGTTGCAGAAAACCACCCCTGCCATCCCCTCAGGGGTCTTCATTGGAGAAAGACTCCACAGATCTCAGTATAGACTGGCCGACGAGACCCTGTCACACAAGTCTGATGCCCCCAGTGCCCGCCGCCGCTCTCTTACCATTCCCTGTGCTGCTACGAGGGCAGCGAGCACGCTTCGGCCGGGGGATCCGGGGGCGCAGAAGGAGACCTGAATCTTGCTCCCGTTCACAATTGTTCCGTCCATCGAGTCCCTCACCTCCTCTGCTTGCTTGGCAGTTTCGTACTCAACCACAGCAAAGCCTCCAGAATAGCCGCCATCTTCCTCCGCCAGCTGCAACGACAGATGTAACATTACAATCCATCATGGAGGGAGAAACCGGAAGAAATAGGAAGACGACAAATGGAAAGTTTTACAAAACCAGCAACAAACGATTTGGAGCCTTCTGCTAATACACATCCTAAAGCAGTGGTGGCGAACCTATGGCACGCGTGCCAGAGGCGGCACGCAGAGCCCTCCCTGCTGGCACGCGTCACCATCGGCCGCTCATCACTTACTGAATACCGGCAGAAAGGAACAATGGCCCTGGCAGGTGAGATATGTCCTCGGCGTACTCCCTCACCTTTCCCTGACGGTCTTCCCTCTTTGCCTTGTCAGTGTCCATGGCGCGCTCCCTTCTTCACTGCAGTAGCAGCCCAGCATCTTCCCTGCCTGCTCCGCGGCAGGGACTGGTCCCCCGCTGTTAGTCCTGGCGGGCCGGCGCGCTCCCTTCTTCACTGCAGCGGCGGGCCGGCATATTCCATGCCTGCTGCGCCACTGTCAGTGTGCACCAGCGGGACTCGTCCCCCGCTGTCAGTGTCCTCTTGGGCCGGCGCGCGGGGGAAACAACAGCGGCGGCATGCAGGCTAACAGCGGGAAGGACAGTGGCCGCGGGGGCACATGGCCATACACAGCCGGCATTGAGTGGGACAGCGGGGAGTACAGTGACAGCGGCCACAGGGGTAAGGTGGGCCTGGGAGCGCACTATCATGAGTGTGATGCGCTGGGAGCACAGTGTCAGCAGCGGGGGTGGCTGGGAGCGCTGTGTCATGAGTGTGGGGGCACTGGCGTAACCCTGGAGGCCAGGCAAAAAGCTTGGCACACGCTGCTGCGAGAACCTGCTTGCAAGTAGCCAATCAGAAGCTAGGGGTGTAACAAAAGCATTCCTGCATGGAAACCCTGTCATACCCCTAGCTTCGGGTGGTGACAAGATACGCCAGTACCGAAGGCGTCCGGCAGCACAAATGATGTCACAGTGTGTAACTGGGATCAGCGCTAGCAGCAGCGGCGAGTAGAGGAGGATGGTACGTATATGGGTCTCGGTGGGGAAGGGGCGCTATTACTACTGCAGGCCGCCGTGGGGTGTCCCTATTACCGCCGGGGCCACCGTGGGGTGTCCCTATCACCGCCAGGGCCGCCGTGGGGTGTCCCTGGGGTCTCCCTATTACCGCTGGGGGGTGTCCCTATTACCGCCGGGGCCGCCTTGGGGTGTCCCTATCACCGCCGGGGCCGCCGTGGGGTGTCCTTGGGGTCTCCCTATTACCGCTGGGGGGTGTCCCTATTACTGCCGGGGTCACTGTGGGGTGTCCCTATTACCACTGGGGCCGCCATGGGGTGTCCCTGGGGTCGCTGTGGGGTGTCCCTATTACCACTCGGGGGTGTCCCTATTACCGCCGGGGCCGCCGTGGGGTGTTCCTATTACCGCTGGGGTATGTTTACACATGGCAGGAATTACCGTGGAAAATTCCGCAGTATTTCCGCATCTAAAAAGCAGTCACAATCTGCACCCGGTCTATTTTGAAGCGGCCGTGTGCTTTTTATAACGACGGGGGTAAAATCATACGTCGTGATAAGCTCCGCCCCTGACATGTTGGCACTTTGCGATAAATAAGTGGGTTTTGGGTTGCAGTTTGGGCACTCCGTCTCTAAAAGGTTCGCCATCACTGTCCTAAAGGGTCACTCGTCTGTTCCTCGCACATGCTGGCCATAATTCAATCTGCCTGTTCCTGCCACTAGGAGGCGACCTATACACAGCAGTTTATGACGCCTGAAAGCCAGAATAAGATGCTGTATACAAAGAGATATAGATATAGCGATCTCTCGCTTTCAAGTTCAGGGTCAGGCGGGCATTGCTGCCTTTATCCAGCGACAAGTTCTCTTTAAGGGTGACTCCCCACTAGCGTTTATTTCCACTGCGAATTCGTCGAGGTTTTTTTTCCAATTGTCAATGGGACTTCCTAATGTTAAAACTGCGGTTTTAACATTAGAAAGTCCCATTGACAATTGGCAAAAAATTTGCAGCGGAAGAAAAACGCTAGTGGGTAGTCACCCTAAAGGGAAAGCAGAAGGCGAAGCACTTACATGTTCTCAGTGGCTGTGATCCAGCGCCATGCGCTTGGCGTTTGTTGTGACAAAAGGATATCACCAAAAAAAAAAACAAAAAAAAAAAACAAAAAACAAACAGGTGATCGCTGCGTTACCGCTCGTTCTCCTGCCATCCGTGCTCACATCCTGATCGCCATGATGCCAGGAGTTCGGGAATGTGACACCGCAGCCTCTGACTCCAGTAACAATCTGTCACAACACAAGCCGTGACGGCAGGGAACAGGCAAGTTCTGCTCCTTTCCTTATTTTGCCACAAGGGACAAATAAAGCTGCCATGTTGTCCAGTAACCAGACAACTCTTCTAAACTCAGAATTCCCCAATAGGTTATATGAAAGTAGGCTTTCTAATCTGGACAACCCATTTAAAGGTTGTTTTCTTGGCTTTTACTACTGCTGACCTATCCCGAGGCCAGGTCATCAATAGTAAAAGGCCTGAACGCCCCTTTAAACTTCTAGCGTCTCTATAAATAAACTAGTGTCATAATTAGTTTCAAGGTACAGATGGGGGGGGGGGGGTAACACTATAATACCGGGGGCTTTGTGCAGGCGGGTATCCTGAGTCCAGATTAAATCACACTGACGGGTTACATAAAAAGCTCCATAATTTCATATACTTTGGTCACAAATGGCAGCAACCAAACCCCATAGGCCTTCCCATCTTATCCACGATCTGCAGAGGGCAAAGGGGTCCTAAATGGGCACAATAGAGTGGCATACTGGAGTGCACCATGCAGTGGTAGTGCCATGCCCATGCGCCCAATGAATAGTGTTGAAGGATTCGTTTTAGGGGACGTTCACACGCAACTCAAATGGTGCAAGTTTTTCACATTGGAAAATCTGCATCAAAACGGCATGAAAAGGGCGAATTCCAGTGCGGATTTTGAAGCGGCGTTGATGCACCATTTCCACTACATGGGAACGTCCTCTTCTAGTACGAAGATTCTGAAACTGCTTAATATACTTTGTCACACTCACTCGCTATTTTCAAAATCTCTGCTTTCTGTCAGTGAATGAGTTCATTCTTGTTTAAATCCAGGTATGTAAAACCCCTACACTACTTCTCACAGCTGAGGTTTGGCCACATTTGTATCCAGTGTAGACAATCCTCTGCAAGCTACACAGCCGGGACTGATACATTGTAACAAACTATCCGAGCAGAAGAGCGAGCGGATCGGGAGGACAGCGGTCCACACTGGATACAGCCGACCTTCAGTCTGTATACATTGTTTGCTTCTTGTTAATGAACGTTCAGGTCTCTATATAAAAATGCAGAAATATTGAAAACTGCGAGGAAATTAAACATGAAGTGGAATATATTCGAAGTTGCGGATGTTTTCATTCTATAATAAAGCTTTATTCGTCGCCGCCTGCCAGTACACAACGCCGCCTGCCAGTACACAACGCCGCCTGCCAGTACACAACGCCGCCTGCGGCTATTTAATATTAACCAGAGATCTAGAGCCCAAAATAGCTGAAGGCAGAAATTGCACTTAGCAACCCAGCAGAACAAATATGGCTTACACACCGTTCGCGGTATTACGGCAGGAGGCCGAGGAACATGTTCTATAGACACCAGCTGAGGAGTAGGGATCTCAGGGCCAGAGATGCAACGCTCCGTGTACCGCTATACGATATTAACATGCAGCAATGTTTCCTATTCCAGCTTCTGTGATCATATTACATACAGTGTACACATAGAATTAAAGGGGTTTTCCAGGAAAATACTATTGAAGACCCGTCTTCAGGATAGATCATCAGTAGTTAATGGTCGGGGACGGAAACCTCGCACTGGGTTATAACAAATCCTGAGAGGGCTGCAAAGTGTGTGGACAATATGTTTATACACACAGATACAATATGTACATATATAACTGCACCTCTATGATCTTCATATATGGATGTGTATAAATAAAAGCCTCCTGAGGAAAAACAGATATTTCTATCTTCCAGGAAGGGAATATTACTAGAACCCCAACGATCCCCCTGCATAGAAATGAAGGTCTCCTACGGTCCCTGTGATTAAGTCTCGGATGTTCGCCTGATTACAGCTAAATATGCTGCTAATGAGGAGGTTTATTATGTGGTGGGGAACTATTCTCAGACGGCTTGTGTTTAACCATTTCCACAGCCCAAGCTCAGGGTAAACATCTGTAACTGTGTGATGACCTCTAGAGGGCGACATTCTGAATGCTCCTGTACAGAAACTTTTGAAAAGTCGCTCTTTCCACTAGCTCAGAGTTCGAGGGGAGCCCCCACTTAGTAAGCAAGCTCCAATAAACATGTCGCCGGAGTTCTTCAGATGAACATGTTCTGAAGAAGGATCCCGACTAAGGATGAGCGAGTATACTCGCTAAGGCACTACTCGTCCGAGTAATGTGCCTTAGACGAGTATCTCCCTGCTCCTCTTTAAAGATTCGGGGGCCGCCGCGGAGCTGCTGGGGAGAGCGGGGAGGAACGGAGGGGAGATCTCTTTCTCCCTCTCCCCTGCTCCCCGCCGCCACTCACCTGTCAGCTGCGGCGGCTCCCGAATCTTCAGGGACGAGCAGGGAGATACTCGTCTAAAGCACATTATTCGAGCGAGTAGTGCCTTAGCGAGTATACTCGCTCATCCTTAATCCCGACCAACATCCACTTGTGAAGGGGGCTTAACAATTCCAGTAAATGCATTACTATAAGGAACTGCTGGTTATGCAATTTTCTAATAACAAATTTTCGAATATGAATCAAATATAATCATTAACCCTTTGCAATCCAAGTTTGGATTCAGGGTTTCCTAGGGGGCCTTCTCTTTCTGCCATTACACAGTGGTGCCATCTGTCGGCCAGAGCCAGTACTGCGGTATGGGACATGCTGGAGAGGCCCCCCCGACATCAGAGCGACCAGTAATCTACAGTAAGAATACCCTGCCGGACATCTTGCGACATCGGAGCTGTACAGCCTTTAAAAACAATATCTTCAGACGTCAGGCAGTGGATTAGAAAGGGTTAAATGGGTTTTCCGAGACCCAATACTGATGTTCAATCCTCAGGATAGGTCATTAATATCCAATCGGTGGGGGGTCTGGCACTCCAAGCCCCTGTTTAATGAGACCAAAGCCTTCAGGCATCTTCAATGCATGCAAGATAAAGCGCCGTACGTTCCGTAGCGATGGTGCTCGGTGTGGAAGTTCAATTCAATTCACTTGAATAGAACAGAGTTTCACACGGCCGAGAATCTCACGCGGGTTTGATGCGTTAAGAGACTCACAAAACTTTCCATTCTTTTGAATGGAGTCATATATATGAGCAATATTGCCCCGCACCCCATCACTGTGCGAGAAAGAGTTGCGGCACGTTCTATCTTTTCACGTTCCCCCAAATGCATCACCCATTGTTTTCAATGAGACAGTAAAGCACGCCGTGCGATGTGCACACGAGAGCATTGTTTCACATTGAAAACAATGGGAAATACTTACCGCGCCTCCAACGCGCCTGAAAGCTGCGCAGGAGGATCACTACTTTACGGAACGCGTGTTGTGACCGCGATATTGGGGAGAGTTTCTCAGCCCAATATCACACTCACCCGTGCATATGTAGCCTAAGTGACGAATAAATGAACAGCGGTCATGGTGTTCTGATCATGGGGGCCCGAGGAGAAGTCATCAATACTTAAGTGCCAGAAAACCTCTTGCAAGGGCCACTGCAGCGAACACACATCTTTCCCTCCCTGCTTCCCCCTCACCTGATTGCCTGTCACACTCTGCTCGTCTCCTCTGTGTATTCCAGCCCCTTCCCTGCAGTGCGGCCCCCTGTATGATGCTTATCAGCCACCAACTGAAGCCCGGGATCTTTTACTTTCAGTTTCACATCAATCCCATGATGTAGCACAGCATTAGTTGAGGCTATACCATTTCTGCCTGCTAGTGGACAGTTTATTATTACCTTCTATATTCTTCTAAATAAACTGCAGACTATAAGGATACAGCCAGGAGGATGAGCTGTGATCTCCTCTATTGTGTGATCATCATTAGTAAAGGATAGAAGTGCCTGTGTCCCCTCTAGACCGTTTCTGTGGTAGGTGTATGTAACAGCATAACAGACTGTGAAACAGACTTAGAGAACACAACACCAAGTAAATCCAAGCTGGTCAGAAGCGAAATCATAAGACCATCTGAGGCAAAAGAGGCCAGGAGCTTCAGACAAATAATCAACCAACCACAGTAATACTAGCCAATTGGGGGGTAGTTACATCATGAATGGGGGGGCGGAGATCAAAGGAGTGGCCCTTTAAGATGGCTCGAAATAAGAACCTATATTTAAATGTGGATCACTTTGTTATAGCTTATTAATTCAGCGTAGAAGGAAATGTTTTGGACTTTCTAATATACTTTGTATTTCAGTTTTATTATCTCTGCTTGCTTTCACTGAATCTGAACATACTTATTTACCTTCACAGACTAAAAACCATGCACAACCCCACAGCACCCTTCGGTGTATTAGTGGGCGCAATACGCAGAAAATAGAACCCATTAATTCCAAAGTGTTGGCTCACATGCGCGTATTTTTCTTGTGCATTTCGGTCGCACGCTCTATATTCCTGCGCATGTGGGCACCAAAAGTCACTATAGTAATCAATGGGAATATGCAAGTACCCGTAAAATACACTAGGAGATGCGCGAAATACTGTGTAATTGCATCGGGGAAAAAAAGAACACATCTGGATTTAGTCATTACAAGTCGGTACATTTTTGCTGTGTTCATGCCACAAATACGCAGCGGTCGGGTGAAGGGAGCCTGACCGTTGCATCTCGAAGGCGGACGTCCGCTGTTCACACTGTGAGGAAATGTCACAGTCCACTCGGGCGTCATTTTTTGTTAATCTCATCCACAGATTCTATTATAATTGTAGTGGATTGTTCATAGTAGAACTTCTGCAGCCTTCCTGCCCCGTGTGAAGGCACTCTTTCTTTTTAATTCCCCGCTTCATAGCGGGGTTGCATATAAATCGCCGCCGATACGCAATGTATTGCGCATGGACAGCATTGCATACGCTGCCCATACTAAAAAGTATAGGGCCCTCGCTGCGTGGTACACTGAGAAATAGAGCAGGCTGCAATCCATTTCTTGTGCGTATTAATACACTCATTAATGGATAGAGTCCATTTTCCTTAATTGATTCCATTCACCGTGTATCACAGAGCCGTGTATTGCACGTGTAATACACGGTGAAAAACCACCCGTGGACACGAGGCATTACTCCCATCAACCTCCCTACAGTGTCCATTTAGCTTTCCGACCTATTGTGAGAGATGAGGGGGAGGGGGGGGGGTGGCGCAATATTAAGTGGAAGTGTAGTTGTGCTATTGCAATGAGCGGGGACACAACCTGCGGACAGTAAGCTTCATCCACTACCTGGCAGAAGAGCGGTTGGTGCAGCGAGGAGAACCTTTCCACCAGTTCCTCGGTATTGCTGAAGTCTTTAGGAAGCTTGTCAACGCACAGGCACTTTGAATGGATAAAATCCGCTGTCAGTTGATTGACGTCGACCCACTGGGCAAAGAGGGTGAACTCCTCCAGCTGTTTGCCGAGCAATTCCAGCCGGGCCTTGGAAGCAGAGTCCTTTTTCATATATTCTACAAAGCCGTAGCCCTTGCAGCGTCCGCTGAGTTCGCTGTAGACCAGGAGGCAGCGCTCAATGTTTCCGTAAGTCCGAACCAATTCCTCAAACTCTTGGAAGGTGAGTGAGGGGGGCAGGTTTGTGACGCACAGGAGGGCATCTGTCGGCTGCAGCTGAACCCAAATCTCCTTGTCTCGGAAGAGGCATTTGTGGAAGCTGGATATAGCATCTTGTGCTTGTTCTCCGTTGGTCAGAGTGATGAAGGCTGAAACGAGAGGACAGACAGAAGCTCAACGCAAGAACATACAGACCAAGACTCTATGGACCGCTGAAACCCTTTGGCGCTGCCTGGAGATTTCTGGGACTCCATATCTGCCACATTTTAAGCAAATTAATGGCGATTTGTGCGGACCTTTCCTAAATAGGTTCCCCAAGATTATTAGAAACAGAACCGAAGGTTTTCAGCACATTGGAGGGAAATTCATAAATACGTTTACCCAATATTCTGGCAATTAAAAAATTTTATTTCTTTACAGCAACCTCAGTGTCTGCAAATTTTTAAACCACCCTGGCCACTTTTGGAAAAGGTAGGTAGGGCTTGACGTGTCACTTCTTAAGGCCTAGTGCCCACGACCGTGACAAGCTCCGCAAGCGTAATACCGCAGCGGAGCCAGTCACGGCGCCACCCCAAAGACCCCATACTCTCCTCCGGATTCGCTGCCCGACGCCCCGCATCCCGTGCCGGTACGCATGCGCAGTACAGTGCGTGACGCGGGTGTCGGTGAGCGGGGGAAGCGCTTTCACGCTATCTTCTGCTGTCCTACAGTGCAGTCAATGGAAGCCGTCCACGCGTATGTCCGCGGCAAAATAGAACATGCCGCGGGTGATTTCATGGGGCGGAATTCCGCGGTGTGAACATTGTGCTATTAGCTTCAATAGAACCTAATAGCTGCGGGGCAACGCCGCAGATTTCCACCGCGTATCACGGTGGAAATCCGCCCGTGGGAATTAGGCCTAAGGGACAAAATCCGTCAGCAGAACTTCAGATGCAATTTCATACACAGTTACAGGGCTAAATCTGGGTCAGAAATTCAGAATCCATGTAGAAAAGACTCCTTAGGGCTCCAATCCACTTGCGTTTTTTTAACGCTTTTTTGTCGATGGGACTTTCTAATTTTAAAAAGGCATCGCAAGTTCGTGCTTTGCGTTTTTTGTGCGATGAGTTTTAACATTAGAAAGACCTATTCACAATCATGTTAAAAAAAAAGAAACGCAAGTGGGTAGGAGCGCTTATATCGGCTGCGTTTCTGTAAGGAAACTTGTACAACCAGAGCCCTACTCTGTACTGACAAGGAGAAAGACCCCGCTGGGTATAAACGGGCATTTCTGTTTTGGCCTATATCTCTAGTTATGTTTCAAAGCTCTGTAATGGAGTGGACATTGAACAACAAGGCGACCACCTATAGGTGGCACTAGAGAGCTTTCTTCTTTCTGAAGGAGCGCTACTCTGTATACTTTTGCCCCGAACGACTCCCTATAGTAGCTGCAGAATCGGCACCCGGAGAGCGCAGTCATTCTGGATATCGGTGGTAGTCCGGTACAGACATCACTCGGGTCATCTTCTCTAGGACAGAGCAGAAGAGCGTTCCTCCCTTTATAACAGGGGAACATCCAGGAGCAGCACACACAAGATGGCACTATGGTTGGTAAGATCACGGTCCATCAGTACTGAGATAGATGATCGCTGCATGCAGCCTGCGCCACCATCCTAAAGCCACATCCACACGGGCGAGCGCCATATTAAGCTGTGAAACTTGCCAACGTCGGTTTTTCACACCGATGCGAGGAGTTTTTCATTCAAAAGCAGCTCGCATTAGGTCTGTGAAATTGCGATCCTCCGACGCGTTTCACGGGTGTCAGAGGATCGCAAGTGTTTCCTAGTGATCTCAATGGCAAACATCCTATCGCACGGTATAAGAGTCCATGCAATGTCTTGTAAAGTCCTATTGAGAACAATGGGCAGGCCATTCACTGCCCCAAAAGACACAACAGGCTGTGATTCTTATCCTGGCAGCGAGAAGGAAAAAATAAAAAATAATCAAAATCGTTAATAAGTCTATTCAAAAGAATGGGAGTTCATCATCGTTGCGTCTCGTGACGCACAAAACTCACGCAAGATTCTCGCCAGTGTAAATGTAGCCTAATGGAAGGTATTCTGTAATGAGGGGAAAAAAGGAAAAACATTTTAAAAAAAAACACAGGTATGCTATAAATCCGGAGTGGCCACAGCCGAACCTAAATGGTCCAGAAATGGCCATATTTTTAAATTGTGGTTTCCGGCAGGATTTCGCCCTTGTAGTTTCATTGCAGAAAATGTCCGTTTTAGGTGAACATTTTTATCTTTCCACACGGCTTGTATTGTAAATACTGCAGCATTTCTCCCATGTATGAAGGCAGCTTAGGACTTAAGGCAGACGGGGCGCAACGATCGCCCAGCAATCTAAGGAGCCTAAAGTCCTTTCCCCCTTTTTGTCTAGCTGAGGCCATATTTACATGGCCAAAAACAACTGGTGCCCAAGATTGTCAGGTGCGACTTGCGTTGCTCATCACACAACCCCACGACCGTGCGATGTTCGGCAGACCCCACATTACAAGTCCTACTCCCACATGAAGATAGGACATGCTGCCATCTTTCCATTTCAATACAAGCAAACAAGAAAAAAAAATAAATAAAAATAAGCAGAGCAGAAACTTGCCACTGAACTTTTGTGCATGGGCCGCCTGCGCAGTAACAGAGCGGGGGGTGGGGGGTAACTAGCGGAGGGTGAACCCCATTGTGCAGATAGAATGTGACTCGGGGAGACCTTTGTTTACAAGTACCAATAAGTGTTGGGTTCTTCCCCCGCAGTCAGGCTGAGCCGTCCCCCTATTATAGGTCGGAGCGCGCACAATATGGTAGCGAGGGTCTAATGAATATTTTATTTCCCCAAACTCAGCCGAGGCGCACATTTCCCATTATCCTGCAGAATGCGGGTGTGAGGGAGGTCAATAACTGCTGGGTCAGGTGAAAGAGCTCTCCAGTTACCCTCCGCGTCTCCTCCGCCTGACACCACAATCCCCGGGATGCGCTTTATATGCAGACGCTGCTATTCCTGAGCAATTACCGAGGAGAAACCTAAACGTGAGGCCAATAACACGCCGCACACAATGAAGCCGGGAGTGGGGGGGGGTATCAAATGATCAGAACCACCTGCTGTCCTTAACCCCTCAATGACCACAACGCTTCAGTCCTAAACAAGCAGGCACTAGGTTGGGACTCTACACAAATAGCTCGAACTTTAATTTCTGAAACTGAAACAAAGGACTTGAGGCTTTTTTTTTTGAGAAACACTCGTTTTTTAATACGTTTAATATATATGAGGTAAGTTCTAGGGTATGAGAAGTTATAATAAAACTAACACACGGTAGTTATTTATATTTGGAACTTCACATTAAAATAAAAAGTACAACAGGCTTCCGATTTGGTTTGTGGTTTTGATATGTGTCGTCTCAGGTGAAAGTGGCGACGGTTTCATGTGTGAGAGCAGTTTATGTACTTTATTTGTATTTTTTTTAAACTTAAGTTTCTATATAAGATGTGATGGGGGAGGAGGGGTGCGGGCATGGTGGCTCTAGTACCCTGTTGTACCGCCTCTAGCTTGGATACAGATGTGATAGGGGTGAGCATGGAGGCTCTAGTACCCTGTTGTACCGCCTCTAGCTTGGATACAGATGTGATAGGGGTGAGCATGGAGGCTCTAGTACCCTGTTGTACCGCCTCTAGCTTAGATACAAGATATGATAGGAATGGGCATGGAGGCTCTAGTACCCTGTTGTACCGCCTCTAGCTTGGATACAAAATGTGATACAAGCAGGCATGGAGGCTCTAGTACCCTGTTGTACCACCTCTAGCTTAGATAAAAGATGCGATACGGGGGGCATGGAGGCTCTAGTACTTGTTGTACCGCCTCTAGCTTGGATACAAGATGTGATACGGGAGGGCATGGAGTCTCTAGTACCCTGTTGTACCACCTCTAGCTTAAATACAAGATGTGATAGGGATGGGCATGGAGGCTCTAGCAAATGAAGTTCAATGTTGATAAATGGAAGGTTCTGCACATGGGCAGGAGAAACAGATGTCACCAATATACACTAAATGGGGTACTGCTATGGAAAAGTGAGATGGAAAAAGACCCGGGGGTACTAGTGGATTGTAGACTAAACTGGAGCAACCAATGCCAGTCAGCTGCTGCAAAAGCTAATAAAGTCTTGGGGTACATTAAAAGAGGTATAGGGGCGAAGGACAAGAACATTATCCTCCCACTATATAAGGCACATGTCAGGCCTCACATGGAATACTGCGCACAGTTCTGGTCACCGGGGCTCAGGAAAGATGTTACAGTGCAGGAGGGGGTTCAAATCAGGGCAACTAAACTAATACATGGAATGACGGGACTGGAATACCCAGAGAGGCACCAAAATTGGGATTATTTACCCTGGAAAAAAGACTGCTAAGGGGCGATCAAATAACCATGTATAAATACATTAGGGGACAATACAAGGATCTCTCCCATGATCTGTTTATACCCAGGACTGCGACGGTAACGAGAGGGCATCCGCTACGTCTAGAGGAAAGCAGGTTTCATCACCAACACAGAAAAGGGTTCTTTACTGTAAGAGCAGTGAGACTGTGGAACTCTCTGCCTGAGGAAGTGGTGATGGCAAAATCCATAGAGGTATTTCAAATAGTCGCAGCACTTACCCCCAAAGAGGAGTTTAAAAGGGGACTTGATGTCTTTCTGGAGAGGAAGGATATTACAGGATATAAATCTTAGGTTAATTGTTAATCCGGGTATATAGGCAGGTAGGAACTATTAGGGGTTGATCCAGGGAACAGTCTGATTGCCATTAGGGAGTCGGGAAGGAATTTTCCCCCAAAAAGGCTAATTGGCTCCTGCCTCTTGGGGTCAACAACACAGGAGGATACACAGGCTGAACTAGATGGACATTGTCTTCATTCAGCCTTACATACTATGTAACCCTGTTGTACCACCTCTAGCTTGGATACAAAGATGTGATACGGGGGGCATAGAGGCTCTAGGACCTTGATGCGATTGCCCCCCAGACTATCACACTAGTTGATTTCAACACATATGAAAATATAAATAAATATATGCAAGGCGGCTCAGTTGATGACACTTTCTTCACTGTTTTATCCATAATTACAGATGAAAATTGGACAGGTAAAAAAAAACAAAAAAAAAAAAAAAACACACAACAACCTGAACAATTAGTCTGCAGGAGGGAAAAAAAAAAAACCAAAAAAAAACCAAAAAACAATCTGACTACACCAATGCAAATCAATAATGTTGGATAAAACGCACCTCGGCGTCATCCCCTTTTGGTCGCAATTACAATGTCAACAGGCTAATCACCCGGTTTAATCTCTATGTGGCATACAAACCTGCTGCCTGTACAGCTACGCTCCAGCCTATGCATGAACTAGGAGGCTCAGGATGAACAGTGCATGGACTGATGGGAAGAGGACTGGGATATTTTGCTCTCATCAGCAAGTCACGCTGCATCTCCACAGATCGTCTACGGTTTATATAGATAACAGCAGCAGACTTACCCGTCTTCTTATTCTTATCCACATAGCAATACTTGATCTCATAGGACTTCAATAAATCGTGGATATCCTGGAAAAAAGCAAAACAAAAGCATGATGAAAGCAGCTGAAAATAAGACTCCATCTGTGAAGAAGAACAGATGCCGCTGCCGGAACATATGGAAACCGGGCGTATTTACTTCAGACGCAGAGTTCTGTATTTATACATACAGCGGGCGTAGGTGACTTCACAGCAGAAAATATCTCCTACGGCGGAGCAGAACATCGCGTGCCGCCAACAACATCCAGGTCCTACAGGACACCGCAGATTGGGTATATAGCCCTGGAAGGCCACCTGCATCTGCCGGTACATGACCCACAGTGCTTCCAGCTTAAAGGGGTTAGCTATAAAGTTATTCCCCCTTTACAGGATAGCAGATATCATAGTTATATGATCAGTGGGACCCCAAAAGGTTGCCACTCCACTCATTTTAATGAGAGTGCTGGGAACTGCCAAGTACATACGCTTGACAATCTGAGTATGTACTTGGCAGCTCCAATGGTTCAATCACAGCCATTCATCAAGTGCTGGCTGTGATTGGCTAAGCATCAGCCAATCAGAGCCAGTGCTTCCAGGAGGCGGGGAATTTTCAATTCCCAGCCAGATGATGAAACGAAACAGTGCCAGGACCTGGGGAGAAGCAGCTGCGGCGGCGGCCAGCGCTTGTAAGGTGATGTATGTGTATTTTTTCCTGCAGCCAGGGTTTAAATTATAGCTTTGCATTGCACCGCACTAAAACTGCGTTTTCATGCGATGCAACACAGAGGAAGGCTCCGTAGGAAAACGTGGGCTATAAAACCGCACGAGTCGCGGGCATATCGCCGGACCTGCGAGGTTTGTGTGTCGGGTTGTCGCATGCTACAAAATATTGCATGTGTTAAGTAACCCATAGGAAAGCATGGGCTTCACATACATGCGATTTGTAGCATTGCTACAAAATCGTGCGACTTTGTCGCCCGTGTGAACGAGGCCCAATACCCACAAGGTTGACTTGGTCTTATCGGGTTAGCTTTTCGCACTGACCAATACTTCTATGGGGTCGGGGACTATCATCTTTGGGGAGGAGTGCCAGATCTGTCACTTAAGTTGCTTCCATAGGAAGGCAGGCGCAGATCGGACCGGCTTCAAAAGACAAAAGCAGGAATTTTGCTGTCCAAATCCATCATCCGCTAGCTTAGGAGGAGGGAATACAGGAAGATGGACTGTAATATTCATTGTACTTCTCCGTTATCATCTCATTGTCTAATCCCAATCAAGGGATTTACTTAATGAACTAAAATGCAGTTCTGCAAACTCCGCCAGAGACTGAGAACCATAACAGATGCGTGGGACAATATAAAAGGTGAACAACCTACAGCTGAAATGTGCGCCATTGTCTTATCCACCCGCAGGAATGAAGAGAGTTTAGAACACCTGCAAGTTTGAGGTGTCTCACTTTTATTTGCATTACAGTTTTCTCTGTTATTTTTATTCTGTCCTCTTTATTCTTATTTTGTAAGTACGGCATTTTTTGTATTAAAGTCCAAATGCAGTAGAATCAGATCCTGTGGCGGCCGGCGTTTTCTAGTTATTTTTTTTATTTAGTATATTTATGCTAAAATAAAGTATGGGAAGGGGTTCCTTTATTTGTTTCAGACGTTTTGATATATAGTATGTAGGGTTTTGGATTACAGGGCGCATACGGCGACGGTTTTTGTTGGCGTCGGCTTTGAGTTATTTTCTTTCTTATGTATGTATTGTTGTTTTATTCTGTTATTTTGTTTTACTGGTGTATGGAATCATGTTTTTTCCATTTATGTCCCCCATGACATCATATAAGACCTCTGGGGGACATTCATTTTTTTTTATTTGACACTTTCTCACTGTAACTGGGGCATCCATAGGAGCCCCAGTTACAGAGGAAAACAACCCTTGGAGGTACATTAGTCACTGGCACAGCTGCCCAGGGTCTAGTTTGACCCTCCATCTCTACTGTAGCAGGGAACCTCGGTGGTCACATGACCCTCAGCTCCCGTAGTGAAAGCTACAGTTCTGCTTTCACTTTCTAGCACACAGAGCTCATTGAGCTGATAACCCATTCCTGCTTCTAATTGATTGCAGAGACAGGAGGCTTAAAGCACTGCCGTAATTTTACTATCGGCGGCAGAGGCGTAACTTGAAAATCCGGGGCCCCAATGCAAAATCTGTAACAGGGCCCTTAACTATAATGCTTTATTCATACTACTGGGCTCCCTATATGGAGAAGAGAGGCGTTATGGGCCCCCTAAGGCTCCTGGGCCCGGGTGCAACCGCATCCCCTGCATCCACTATAGTTAAGCCCATGATCGGCGGTGCTCTAAGCCCAGGAGCAGGCGTCGTATATTTACCGTGCCTGGTCCTTAATGAGTTAAGCCGAGGGACGGGCAAGCGAATTATTAATCATTGTGCA